>NC_079913.1:15686332-15787827 GCF_024868665.1 Triplophysa rosa
ACTTCAAATGATTTAAATTTATGCTCCGTTCTCTGAGTTACAGTAAAAGTCTCTAAAGATTGTTGCGACACCGCCACCTCGACCAACCGGACGTGGCTCATGCATATAACAGTAGCATGGTGGGGTAGACTCATTTAGACCGAAATAATCATTTGGTTTAAGCCATGTTTCGGTAAGGCATGTTGTCTGTGATCATTTCATTTACAATAACTGCTTTTGAATTTAGTGATCTAATATTTAGTAGGCCGAACTTTATGAGTTTGTTTTGGTCGTTTATTACATTGTCCTCAGGTTTAATCACGATTAGATTTTTTCTCTGAGATTTGGCTATTTTGTTATTTTGTAGTATTATTCGGGGGACAGACACAGTCTCTATGCATTTGGAAGCAGTAACATTTATAACAGATGAGTGGGAGGAACACAGACTATGGTTAAAGTTTTGACTTACCGCTTTGTTTTGACTTAATTATTGTCATTCAGGGACTTGTAAAGTGTTGCTTACAGAAGTTGCTTTGACCAGATTGAAACACACGAACACTCTCGAGGTCTTTGTGTGAATGTCACAACGCTGTTTGTTTTATTGATGTGTACATTTGTTGTATTCAGACTGACGAAACGATAAAACGGAGAATAAATATGGTTTAAATCCCTGATAGCACAATCCATCTGGTTTACGTCTATTTGACGTCTGCATTTACATCTGCAAGACATCTACAATACATCGTTTGCTCATCTGCAATACGTCTCGGAGATGTCTGCTGTCAGACGTCATATAGACATCTAGAAGATGTCTGTAAGATGTTTATGATTTAGAATGGATGTACAACAGCTCTTTCTAAGATGTTTAGCTGATGTTTTTAAGCAGCAGATCTCCAGATCTTTAGCAGATGTATTACAGACGTTCAGACGTCTCCGAGACGTATTGCAGATGAGCAAACTATGTATTGCAGATGTCTTGCAGATGTAAATGCAGACGTCAAATAGACGTAAACCAGATGGATTGTGCTATCTGGGAAACTAAATCTCTGCGTCCAGTATTGACATTAAACAATTGATAGATCGAATGTGTGTGTGTGTGTGTGTGTGTTTGTATGTGTGCGCGTGTGTGTGCGTGCGTGCGTGTGCGTGTGTGTGTGCGTGTGCGTGTGTGTTGTCTAGAGATGCTGAAACTCTCACTGAGACTGTTTGTGTTGTATTTATTTATTTCTTATTTGTATTGTTATTGTTTTTTACTATTTTGTACAGACAAGTGAGTCTGCTGCTGTCAGACGAGGCTTTGGGTCCTTAATGATCGAAACGTTGAAGCAGTAATTCTTATTACTTTTATTTAGTGTTTTATCATTTGTTCATTCTGGTTTTGTTTGCAGACATATTGAACACAAGTTCTTTTAACTGTAACTGATGAGTCTGTCTGTCACAAACATGAGAAACTGTGAATCTGTCCTGACTTGATGTCTTTGGCATATGTGCATGAAGATAGACACTGTGCAAAGTCGATACCCAGATAGCACAATCCATCTGGCTTACGTCTATTTGACGTCTGCATTTACATCTGCAAGACATCTGCAATACATAGTTTGCTCATCTGCAATACGTCTCGGAGACGTCTGAACGTCTGTAATAAGTCTGCTAAAGATCTGGAGATCTGCTGCTTAAAAACATCTGCTAAACATCTTAGAAAGAGCTGTTGTACATCCATTCTAAATCATAAACATCTTACAGACATCTTCTAGATGTCTATATGACGTCTGACAGCAGACATCTCCGAGACGTATTGCAGATGAGCAAACGATGTATTGTAGATGTCTTGCAGATGTAAATGCAGACGTCAAATAGACGTAAACCAGATGTATGTGTGCTATCAGGGTATAGTTCATTTAAAGATACGGCGGAGGGTGATGACGCGAGGGAGATGTATGACCCGGACGTGTGGCCTGAAGGTGCGTTTGTGCGGCGCTTCTATGAAGTGTGTGAATCAAAGGGTGATACTGAAGGCGAACGCGCTTGAGGGCCACATTACCCAGTAGATGAAACTGTCATATAATGAGAGTCGTGTCATATAACACTCGTGGTCTGCGTTTGGGACAAACTGCGGCGGATGAGGCTCGACGGCTTTTTTGTTGACAAACTGTTTGAGAACACAGACATTTTAGGTGTCCTCCCGAAACAAGATCTAGACAAACTTAACTCTGTTAAAGTGCCTTTCACGGGTGGGAGAGTTGAGTTTGTGGTTTGTGCATGGCAGAACATCTGGGGGAGTGGCCATCATGTGACATATGATGCTGTAATCACAGTGATTGGGCTGAATGTTGATTGGTGTATAGGAATTAAAGTGACAATAATGTTTTTATTATCTTAAAGGTTTATATGCCCTATGGATGTCCTGGTAACAAGGATGAATTTATTCAAAGGCTTGCTTTTAGCTCTTTTATTGAAGAGAGTGAACGCACTTGTATCTATGTAATGGGAGTGCAGATGTTTCTGATGTGAAATCTTTCTTTGGCCAGCACTTGATTAGGTTTTGTCAGGATAATAGTTTCATTCTGTCAAGTCTGGATCTGTTGCCAACGGACAGCTACACATGTGTCAGTGAGGCCTGGAACACAACTGCATGGCTGGATCACTGTATATGCTCTGCTGATGCCCATGAAAGTACAGTGAATGTGGAAATCTGGTGTGGAACAGCTGCAGCAGATCACAGGCCCATTTCTGTGACGCTAAATATAGACAAATGACCTGAGATAACCAAAAAGGGCAATTATACCTGATGGGAGAGTTGAGTGGGATAAACTCACAGATTGTGATTCGCATCATTATTATAACATGACTGACAAGTCTCTGGGGAATATTCATATTCCATATGATGTGTTTTCCTGTGATCATGTTAATCGTGACAACTCAAACCATAATGATGTTTTGTGTAACATGTATGATGAAATTGTGATGGTACTAAACAATGCAAGCGAATCATTTTGTAACGAGAGATGTAAAGGATACAGTGTTAGACCAGGATGGAATGAGCATGTGAGTAAACTCCATCAGCAAGCAGCAGAAGCCTTTAAAAACTGGGAAAGCAAGGAATGGCCATACATGCGACGTAAAGAAACACGCTGTCACACAGTTTAAATATGCTGTTCGCTTCATAAAAAGGAGCGAACATACTTTAAGAGCTAACTCTTTGGCTCAAAACTGATTACAAAATGATATACAAGATTTCTGGAAGGAAGTTAAAGTTATGAATCCCTCTGGCCTCCAGTGTTGAAGGGTTTACTGGATCTGAAAATATTGCAGATCTTTGGAGAAGGCATCACAGTGACCTCAACGGTGTTAAAAGTGAGGATTTAATTATTGGGAATGTGTCTTTTAATAATGAGGTTATTAAGGCTGAGGAAGTAACCTCCGCTATAGGAAAATTACTTATGAATAAATCTTGTGGCCTAGATCAGATCACAGCAGAGCATTTGACATTTGATTTAAAGTTTAACATCAAAAAGAGTGTTGTCATGTTGGTGAGGACAAAGGAGGCTCGTAAGGCCGTGTTTCCCTCTTTTTATCTGGCTGGTCAGGAGTTCTCTGTGCTGAAGAAGGTCAAATATCTTGGTCATGTCATTAGAAGTGACCTTTGTGATGATGACGACATTCAGAGACAGTTTTGTAAATGATATGCACAAGCTAACATGCTCATTGGTACATTTAGCACGTGTACTGATGATGTCACAATAGCGTTGTTTTAAGCTTATTGCCCTCCACTTTATACCGCCCTCTTGTGGTGCAGTTACAGTACAGCAACATTTAACAAGCTGCATGTTGCATGTAATGATGCATTATTAAAAGTCCCTCGGTGGACAAGTGCCAGCCAGCTTTTTGTTCAGAATCAGATGCCCGTGTTAACTGCTGTTATCAGAAATGTTGTGTATAAATGTTTAAGCGACTTGAGGCCTGTAAAACTGAAATGATTGTGATGTTAGAGAAGAGCACTGTTAGGTTCACCTCGCTCCACTTTAGAGGCACTGGAGAAAGTGCTTATATGGACATTAGATGTTAATGATCTTCTTCTTGTTATTCATGCTGTTTGCTGTTCTTCTTTTATTGTATATGAGTCTGAAATAAAGATATCATCATCATCATAGACAGAAATTGTGCAAATATACACTTCTTCATAATAAACTAATATTTCTTTATATATAAAAACGTTTTTGAAATGGGTAACTGACTAAATAATGAAAAAGAGCAACCAATAAGAGCTCAGATAGGAACTCCTTTAGTGTTGTTTGAAAAGCATCTTAGTGAAACCTCAAGCCGTGGCGCGATCACATCAATTTCTGCTAATTTTATGCAAAAAACGACTATATTGAAGATGTTTAAAACAGCTTATATATAACAGGTTTTGTTTTATTGCTTAGATTGTTTAGTCACAACATAGTCCATTGTTGCCTTTGTAGTATTCAACAGTTTTTTAGCAGACACTTTTATCCTTTCGATTTTTGACCTGTTTGTGAAGGCACTACAAGAGGTGGTTGATGTGCAGAGCGCAGGGGTGTGGCGGGTACATCCAGTGAGTCTGCGTGAGCGAGTGAAGATCCGGAGGTGCAGCTTTGAGTTTGATGAGCGACTACAGGAGCCAATGTGACTTACTGAAGAGAGGAGTGACTGACATTACATCCCATATCATTATGTCTAAAAGCATGTATCATGACTAATATTGTACATTTTAACTTTCAAAGCACACAGCTAATATTAGCCTATTCAATAAACTTCACTTCCTTCATCTCTTGATCTGCCTCGAGATTGCAGAAGTGTTAACATGCGACAGAGTTTATTAAACTTTAAATGATAATCAGGAAATCACTTCCTGAATGAGAAATATAACTTAAAGTGATAGTTCACCCAACAATGAAAAGTCTGTCATCATTTACTCAACCACAGGTTGTTCATCCTTTGTAAATGTCTTTGTTCTGCTGAACATGAAGGAAGATATTTGGAAGAATGTTGGTAACCAAACACATCTCATCCCCATTGACTCCCATAGTATTTATTTTATCTACTATGGCAGCTAATGGGGGATGAGATCTGTTTGGATACTGACATTCTTCCAAATAGCCTCCTTTGTGTTTAGCAGAACAAAGCAATGTATACAGTTTTGGAACAATCTGATGGTAAGTAAATGACGGCAGATTTTTCATTTTGGGTGAACTGTCACTTTAAGTTTCGTCATTATTTCAAAACGGTTGTGCGCCGCACAGCATCTGTGAGGCGGGAAGAAAGAGGGGGTTGGGCTTTGCGTTTGGAGGGAAGTTGACTGATTGGTTTAAAAGTTTAACCACTCCAACCAATAGTCGAGTGACAGACGGGTTTAAAGATTGAGAACTGCAGCTCCTAAGATTCATCTTTCATTCTCAGAGATCAAGCAGACGATCGCAGCAGAAGAAAATGAGCGGCAGAGGCAAAACCGGCGGTAAGGCGAGAGCTAAGGCCAAGACTCGCTCCTCTAGAGCGGGACTTCAGTTCCCCGTGGGCCGCGTTCACAGGCTCCTCCGTAAAGGCAACTATGCGGAGCGAGTGGGTGCCGGCGCCCCTGTGTATCTGGCCGCCGTGCTCGAGTACCTGACCGCCGAGATCCTCGAGTTGGCCGGAAACGCCGCTCGGGACAACAAGAAGACTCGCATCATCCCCCGTCACCTGCAGCTGGCGGTGCGCAACGACGAGGAGCTGAACAAGCTTCTGGGCAGAGTGACCATCGCTCAGGGCGGCGTGCTGCCCAACATCCAGGCCGTGCTGCTGCCCAAGAAGACCGAGAAGCCCGCCAAGTCCAAGTAAACGGACGGGACTTCGTCTTCTGTAAACCCAAAGGCTCTTTTAAGAGCCACCCACATTATCAATGAGAGAGCGACGAGTTTTCTTTTTATATTTGTAGATGATATAAAAACGCACTTGTTTTTTAGCCCGAGAAAGAATAATGTTACAGTAAATTCATTAAGATGGAGCCCTGTGTGTAAAGATACAATGTAACGTTAAGATTAATATTATACTTTTTGTATAGTAACCAATCTGGAAATTGCACGAGTTTACAAAAAATGTGTGATGTCGTTGCAATGTGAATTTCGTGCACGTGCGTGAGAGCTGAACAAAGGACACGCAATGTCCCGCCAGTTTCATTTGAACGCGTATCGCGCGGCCATTGGCTCTCTGTCACGAGCAGACGTCACACATCAGCCAATCGAGTGACTCCGCGCCCTCGACGTGCGGCGCGTTCTAGCCTTTAAAAACAGGGGATCTGTGAAAGTAGGCATTTTCCGTTCAAGACGCAGAAGACACCGCAGCGATGGCAAGAACCAAGCAGACCGCTCGCAAGTCCACCGGTGGCAAAGCCCCGAGGAAGCAGCTCGCCACCAAAGCCGCCCGTAAGAGCGCTCCCGCCACCGGCGGCGTGAAGAAGCCCCATCGTTACAGGCCCGGCACCGTGGCGCTGAGAGAGATCCGCCGCTACCAGAAGTCCACCGAGCTGCTCATCCGCAAACTGCCTTTCCAGCGCCTGGTGAGAGAGATCGCTCAGGACTTCAAGACCGACCTGCGCTTCCAGAGCTCCGCCGTCATGGCCCTGCAGGAGTCCAGCGAGGCTTATCTGGTCGGTCTGTTCGAGGATACGAACCTGTGCGCCATCCACGCCAAGAGGGTAACCATCATGCCCAAAGACATTCAGCTGGCGCGCCGCATCCGCGGAGAACGCGCTTAAGTCCCGCGTTTACAGCATCGGCATCAACCCAACGGCTCTTTTAAGAGCCACCACATTTATTGAACGACACATTTCCAGCGTTTCAGGGCACAGCACGACGAGTAATAATCCGTTATGATGTCAGTGTGTAACTAACAGCTGTGTTGTACCTAGGAAGCCTCAGACGCTACAAATAATGTGATTTCACGTCACGGGTCACACTCAATCGTTCCGCCAAGTAAAATGAGCGAAATGTTGCCTTTGTAAACACGCAGCAGGGGATATATTCATCAGTATACATAGAGCGAGACCGAACAAACAGAATGGAATACATCAAATTCGCTTTATGACCTGTAAATCCTTCTAATTTATGTGACGGCTTGTGTCCGTCTGTTTTTCTTAAAATGAACGAACACAAATAACAAACGTCTGGATCAGAGGCTAGTCCCAGACTAAAATTAATGTTTGATCAGCCTTAACTGAAAAATAACTCACCAAATATATCAACGCCATTGTTTTGTCTCAAGATGCATACCAGTAATGTTTTTTACATGTTAACGAGTTTTTTGTAAATTACAATATAAAGCGAACTGGTGAGGCCTTTGGGAGAACAGAAAAGTAGAGGCCAGAACAAAACACGCGTGACATCCGCTGGCACAACCCTCGTGCGTGTGTTTCTACTAGGTCCTGTAAGGCACATGTAAAAGTCCTCCGCTTTGGCGTGCTTTTACACACCGTTGGTGTACTTCTAACAGCTCGTGCGTCATGTCTGGAAGAGGTAAAGGCGGAAAGGGACTCGGGAAAGGAGGCGCGAAGCGGCACCGCAAAGTTTTGCGCGATAACATCCAGGGCATCACCAAGCCCGCCATCCGTCGTCTCGCTCGCCGCGGTGGTGTCAAGCGCATCTCCGGTCTCATCTACGAGGAGACTCGCGGTGTGTTGAAGGTGTTTCTGGAGAACGTCATCCGTGATGCCGTCACCTACACCGAGCACGCCAAGAGAAAGACCGTCACCGCCATGGACGTCGTGTACGCGCTGAAGCGACAGGGACGCACTCTCTACGGCTTCGGAGGTTAAACGCTCTTATTCTGAAGTTAAACATTTGAAACCCAACGGTTCTTCTAAGAGCCACCCACTTTCTCACTCGAGGAGTTGAATTTCAGAAGTTATATCATATTGAACGGAATGCTCATTAACCCGGTGGTGTTTCGGAGAACTCCTACTTAAATTGATTCGATGTAGCCTGTTTTGCTGCTCACTTCTGGGGCTCGAAAAAGAAGAAACATGATCGCCTAACTTGTTTTATAAACGTAAGCACGTGCAATAGATTGTGAATAACGCATAAAATTGATGTAATGCTTTCTGTACGAAATCTTTGAGGGACTGTGATGACACGATTACGCACTTATTTCCTCGTGTAGAGTTCATAAAGAAATGTTTTTTTTTATCAAATTCGGAAAAGAGCGGGAAGTGGAAAAAAAGGGAACCGATCGCTTGTGGGAGGGTCACCTTCAAACAGCAGGCTGTGGGCGGGAAACGCTTTCATTGGCTCTCTTTCCGACCCGTCAAACTATGAGCGGACCAATAGACACAATTTTATGGGTTTGGCCGACGAAGACACGCAATCAGAGCACGCGCCCGTGTCGCACACATTTGCATGCTGGAGTGAATAAATACCCCTGCGCGGTGGCTTGCTGGTACTTTTCTTCTTGACTTCAACTAAGCATCATCATGCCTGAACCAGCCAAGCCCGCGCCCAAGAAGGGCTCTAAGAAGGCCGTCACCAAGACCGCCGTTAAGGGAGGAAAGAAGCGCAGAAAGTCCAGGAAGGAGAGTTACGCCATCTACGTGTACAAAGTCCTCAAGCAGGTCCACCCCGACACCGGCATCTCTTCCAAGGCGATGGGCATCATGAACTCTTTCGTCAACGACATCTTCGAGCGCATCGCCGGCGAGTCGTCTCGTCTCGCGCACTACAACAAGCGCTCCACCATCACGTCGAGAGAGATCCAGACCGCCGTGCGTCTGCTGCTGCCCGGTGAGCTCGCCAAACACGCCGTGTCCGAGGGCACCAAAGCCGTCACCAAGTACACCAGCTCAAAGTAAAGAGCCGCTTTCATCCGCCGCACCCAAAGGCTCTTTTAAGAGTCACCCACTTTTTCTGTTAAAGAGATTCTCATGTTTACAAGCTTGTGTTTTTTTATTATTATTGTTACAGGTTAAGTTGCGACGCGACATACGGCGTTTAAAACTGCAACCAACCGTTTGATCATGAAGAGCGTGAGGTGGTAAAGTAAATCTATAATGAAAGGGTCTGACTGGAGTGTTTGTTACACGGTTTTCGCAGAAGGTGGCGGTATTGTAACGGCTATAAACCAGCAGAGTGCGGTCTTCACCTGTTTTAAGGCTGAAATACACAAGACTTTTGCTCAGATCTTCATTCTGGACTTGTTGCAGAAAGTCTGTCCCAGTTTGCAGATTTTATCAGTTAGTGTGTTTCTTTCTGAAACGTTCAAAAAGTCTGCAAGTGTGTGATGTCTAGTTCAGAGAAAATCTGTTCAGATTTAAAAGTCTTGTAGTGTATGAGGGTGTTTTACCATCACATACATGAATGTCCATCTTATATTGTTTATGAGCAAGATCGATCTTCACGTGCTCTTGTGTTTGCTCTTCATACGAAACCCAACATGGTGGTGTGTAGAACTGACTCTTATTCTATAGATCTATGAAGTGGAAATGTGACAGTAGGACGATTTCATATGAAGTGGGCATGGGAGATTTCTTGTAAAAATTGAATGTCAAATATGTTAACATTTGTTGGTTTTCCCTTAGAACAAATAGCTATGGTTTAACTATGTCATAGTTACACTATGGTAAAACCATGGTTGATTTTCATAAGGATTTACTTTAAGTGACAAAGTTATTAAAATGTTATTATACATTCTGTAATAATGCATTTCAGTGATTTACAAAATATAGCAACAGTAAAACACAATTAGAAGTCTTTAGAAAATACAATGTATAATTTTTTCTGATGGCAAATAACCTTGATAATATGTATTTCATTTAAAGATGGCTTCAAGATGTCTTTAACCCTTTATGACCTGCCATTGAACAATTCCGCTAGAGTACATTTTAGTATTTTTACATGCTGTGCTGTTATGCTTTTGAGTATTTTCACATGCCATGCATCAATACAATCCTTACACCCCCAATTTGTAGGCTATGTCTGTAATTGATCCATAGTAACTAGGTAAACAGGTCAAAAGTGCAATTAACCCCCCACAAAAAAGGAAAATTGTTTTTTTCCCCAATATATTTGACTAAATACAGATTTATTACAAATATCAACCTCAAACTTGTGAATGTAAAAACTTGCACCAAACACTTCAAAATCACATACAATTTATTTGGACTGTTTACATAAAATAGTTTGTGAGATATAATAATTTTTGTAAACAGTGCGTTGTGAAGTAAAACAGATAAAATACTGCTTTTGAGAGCAATGTTGATTGAACGGCTAAAACAGACCATGTAAAATAATAAATTACCCAATATCTGTACTTTATCAGAACTATAGATGCAAAAAGGTTGGGATGACACTTGTGACAGTTCCTGACCAGAATAACGCAGAGGGGCTCTTGACATGTTTCACACATAAATGGAGTGCATTTGAATTTGTGGGGTCAAAAAGATAAATAAATAAATAAAACATAAAAAACCCAAAACATACCTAAACATACTGAAAGACACCGCTACATATACACAGCATAGCTGTGATGAGACTTGTGGCAGTTCCTGTCCATAATAACACAGAGGGGCACTTGGCAGGCCTCGCACATGAATGGAAATTGATTGAAACCGGAAAGTTCATCTTCGTCGGACGCGAGTAGTAGCTCCAAAACCTCGTATACTTATTTTTCCGTGCAGTCATAACGTTAAGCATCCAAGTGTGTGTGTTTGCACGTGCGTTTGTAAATGTGCATGTGTGAAAGAAATGATCAAGCAACGGACTGTAATGATAAAGAGACACAACGACGAGTAGAACGTAAAGCATACCGCAAACGGAGATCCAATGTCGCGGCTTGTGATGTCACCACATGCGACAAACTTTAGGGTCATAGTGCACAGAACGTGATTACGACATAGGAGTCGTAGGAAAAGGTAACCACGCAACCACTAGTAACCTTAGATCTATAGAACATGTGCGCAAAGACGTGCGATGCATTTTTACAGTTTTTTGTTATAGATTTTTACGCAATTTGTGCAGACTCGAAAACAAGGGCGAAAACAACGCAACAGGATCGTGTTGTATAGGCTTGATCTGAAAGTGTAACGTCTGTCATTTTGTATGCAAAAATAATTATTCTGCTACCCATTTGGATTCCGTTTTAATTGGCTCTTGAACAGAGACACGCAAACGGGAGCGTGGGAGCTTTTAAAGGGCGTCGGTTTTAAAGGGTTAAAGAGAGATACCACTGATAAATTGACAACACTTGCTCAAACACGTGGCATTTTGATAAGGTGATATCTCAACTTGATGAGCAACTTCATGACAACTTCACTGGTTTTGCTGCAAAGAGCTACACTAAAAAGCTGGAAAAACAGTTTTCAGCAAACGACCCTGTCCCGGTGTGGAAAGGCCTGAAACACATTACAAACTAAAAGACACCATCCCCCAGCACTGAGACAAATCAACAGCTTGCTGATGACCTGAATGAGATTTACTGTAGATTTAAAACCCCCCGTCTCACACCCCACACTGACCACCTCTCTACACAGTCATCAACACCTCCAGCTACCCCCCTCTCCTCCCCTTCTGCTCTTCAGATCAGTGATCAGATCAGTGACGTGCGTCAGATCTTTAGGAAACAAGTGACACGCTTAGACATCAACACTCTTCATACAAATCTCAACAATGGTGACAATCCCCAATTAATTCAGATAAACAGATCAACTGCAATGCATGCTGGGAGTCATGAATGAGTGTTGTACTAAAATGTTACCCAGCATGCATTGGAGCATGAAGTTTTATTTTGTTGATTGTCACCATTGCTGAGCTTCATACACCGATTCCTCGTGTCTAATTGAGTCAGCAACAAAACAAATGTAAGGAATATTTTCCTGTAAATTAATAAAAGTCTGACACCTCACCACTGCTTTAATCACATAGACGTGTCACAGAAACTTAAAACAGTAATAAAACATCACTCTCATGAGCTATATATATAACCTTACATCAACAAGCACCTTCAGCTGATTCTAATGGATCTCGTGTCTCATTGCCTCAACAAACATATTTCAGCTCTGTTACAGCGGACAATGAAAACTTGACATTAAACCACGAGAGTCAAGAACCCAACTAATGCAAACACTGATCACAATAATGGTGGCTGACAACAAAACATTGATGAATCAACAGTTTTTAACATTGATTCAGTTGTTTTCATCTGCTCTCTTGCTATCAGGGAAGCTACATGCAGGTGTTTTTGATTTGTTTGATTAGGGTTGAAGAGAAACTCTGGAGGACACCGGCCTCGAGGACTTAAGTTTTGGGCACCCCTGAGTAAAATACTCAAGTGCTATACACCTCTGGCTATCAGGGTGCATGCACAACACACACACACACACGTATGACGCAAGCGGAAAACACACACACACACATCCTTAATTTGATAGATAAACAAACACAATACATGAGAATTACCTGCAGTGTTCCAGTGGATTATCATTTGCATTGGCAAAACAAATATTCTTTGAAAGCAGTTACAGAAAGCTAAAAGAAATCCAACATTTAAACATCTAGAGTCGAGAGCCCAACTCGAGGAAACACTGATCACCATGATGGTGAGTTTTAACTAAATTAAAACAAATATTAAGTGTTAACCCACCCATGGGCCCTGTGCATTTTAAGGGTTAAGTATTTTGATTTTGAAATACATGCCCATCCCTGGCAGTGAGTACAGAAAGTATCATAAGTGAACATAATGGCGATAGCATAAACGCAAACAATACATACATGTTTCAAGTTTATTAGATTTATAAAGCACAACCAACACGATTTTGAATTCAATATGATATTGAAACGATAACCAGTGCAGTGAACGTAGAATAGGCGTAATGTGGTCCCTTTCCCTACTGCCCGTGAGCAAGCGGGCAGCCGCATTTTGGACCAATTGAAGTCTATGAATAGATGAAACAGGCAGCCCATGATACAGCGAATTGCAGTAGTCAAGCCGTGAGGAAATAAAAGCATGAATTACTATCTCAAACCAGGGTTTAACTTTCACTAGTCTTCGGAGGTGGTAAGCTGGAGCTGACTGCAGTGTTCGTTTGTTTGCAACATATGAACAATTTGGCGTGAGAGAACCCAGGTCAACAGTGCTCAGATCTGTTTTTTTTTCAGTAGGCCCAAACAGGACAATTTGTGTTTTTCCTTCATTCAGGTGCAGAAAGTTAGAGAGAGAGAGAGAGAGAGAGAGAGAGAGAGAGAGAGAGAGAGAGAGAGAGAGAGAGAGCGCATGGCAGCAAGGCACAGCCCTTACCTGCTATTTTTACAGTAATATATTGGCAACACTGTTGCCAGCTAGTTACTGTAGGTCATACATCTGCAAAATCTCTTATTTTGTTAATGTCGTTTCCGTGCAACAGCGAACAGTGAACAATACCAGCACATAGATTTCTACTACGAAGATGAAATAATGTACTACCATCCACAAGAAAAGTCTGGTAGGAAGAAACCCAAGGCACGTTTCCGTGCAACGTCCAACAACTCACAGACGAAGAGAGCCAAGGGTACGAGGTATACCCTCATGACATGGACACACTTAGATATTTACACGAATACGCAACACGAAAAGACCCTCCCGAAAACAGGGATTTTGTTGAAAAGCTAACAGCTGGGTTCCTCCTTGTTCAGTCTCAGAGGTCCAGCATGAACCTTCTGATTTTTATGATGTTCATAATGTTACAGATATAACGATGAACCGGCAAAAGAGAAACACGAAATGTAAAGTCAAGCGCAAACATCTGATACCGGCTCTGGAATCAGACCGTATTTCAGATGAATACATTGAACGAGCGGATGTTTCGGAATACGATTTGGGTGTCGACGACTTACCAGCTCAATATTTTGAGCATCGACAAATGCCTGTACATTCGACTGCTTCTGTGGGCACGAAATTTCGTCCCGACAGAAGAACAGCTACTAGAGAAAATTCTTTGGGGAAGGAGATGTTGTTAAAAGGACACGTCGTACACAAAATACAACAAATCTGCCACATGTTTTTCTGACAGTGTACTTAGGATGGTGCCGTTCGATTGATGAGTTGGTGAACAGTAGATTTGGACTCAACATGGTAAGAGGTTCCACTGGCCGGCCAAAAAAGGCCAGTACCTCAAGAGCTGATCCCCAGTCTCATTTCATTTAAAGCGCCTTTGGATACAATAATCTCGTGACTATCCTGCAAAGACACTTTTGTTAGCCGTGAGTTTCAGGCAAACTCATGTGAATGAGAAACAAAGCTGAATGTGTGAATGTTCAGTTTGAAAACATTACACAACAACAACATCAATGCAAATATCAGGCCTGACATTTGATGTTATCTCTTGTTATTCATGTGTGTGTAGACTTCCTCATCACCTTTTTAGGAGATATTTTGCAGGTTGTTAATGCTGTATTCCATACAATGAAAGTCAAGTGTGGTCAGGTGACCAGGGACAGACAAACTCTGAAAATGACCCCATTAAAGTCCTGTGCACACTCAAAAAATGACTCATTGGTTTAACATGATTCAATCATGGACATTGGTTCCACATGTTTGAGTCATGTTTTCTTAACATGGAATTAACATGTAGCAAGAACAAAAATGAATCAAGTAAACTCAACATGAAATTAACATATAGCGATAACATGAGTGAAACATGTAAACTCAACATGAAATTAACATGTAGAGAGAACATGAGTGAAACATGTAAACTCAACATGAAATTAACATATATAGAGAACATGAGTGAAACATGTAAACTCAACGTGACATTAACATACAGAGAACATGAGTGAAACATGTAAACTCAACGTGAAATTAACATATAGAGAGAACATGAGTGAAACATGTAAACTCAACATGAAATTAACATATAGAGAGAACATGAGTGAAACATGTAAACTCAACGTGAAATTAACATATAGAGAGAACAAGAGTGAAACATGTAAACTCAACGTGAAATTAACATATATAGAGAACATGAGTGAAACATGTAAACTCAACATGAAATTAACATATATTGAGAACATGAGTGAAACATGTAAACTCAACGTGACATTAACATACAGAGAACATGAGTGAAACATGTAAACTCAACGTGAAATTAACATATAGCGAGAACATGAGTGAAACATGTAAACTCAACATGACATTAACATATAGAGAGAACATGAGTGAAACATGTAAACTCAACGTGAAATTAACATGTAGAAGAACAAATCAGCATTATTGTGATCAGTGTTTGCTTTAGTTGGGCTCTTGACTCTTGAGTTTAATGTTAAGTTTTCTTTAACTGTCCATGTGTGTTAAAACACATATGTTGTGGCAAAGAGAATTATGATCCAGTGGGATCAGAAAATGATAGTTATTTAATCACTATGCACTTCTTTAAGGTAATGTTGAGTGTTCTGTTATTAATGTGTGAATGCAGATCTATGATACAGTTTGAAGAGATTGTTATTGACAATTAACAGAATAAAAGATTTTCACAACAGTGTTACAGTTCTGAATCAGTTAGACATGAAGAATCGGTGTATGAATCTAAACAATGGTGACAATCAACAAAAGAAAGCTTCATGCTGCAATGCATGCTGGGTAACATCATGAAACAAAACTCCCATCAAGCAAAAATTTGTTCCTTAGACTTTCATTAGACGTGTCTTAGATCACTCCAGTCCACGTGCCTTCCCACAAGAGATGTATTGGATGTCTCCTTAAATAACACATGAACAAGTTAATAAGTTAGATCAGGTTGAGTTAAGGAATCATTCATCACTTCATAATCTCATGAATGATGAACACCTGCTGTTAACAAACACAATCACTGAAATAAACCCTGAACAATGAGAAGTCACCTATAGTGTTTAGTGTTTCCTTTAGTTGAGCTCTTATGTTGAAGTATGTGCTTATAATTTAATTTATAGCAGCTGGAACAAGTTGGAATTAGAAGACATCATCATGCTTAAAATGGTATGTGTACATTTGCATGCGTTACACGCAAAGTTGTATATTAGTTACTGTTAAGTGAACAATTTGTTTAATCAGACAGATACTGACATCTAGAATGGTGACAAACTAGTAGCACATTTGTCCACTACACAATGCATTCTGGGAGTCCTCAGTGAGATGCATCGCAACATGACCGTTATATTGCATTTTCCCTGTAAAAATACATTTATTTTTTACAGTGTACGTCACGGTTTGGTCAGTATGTAAACAACAGCATGAACTCTTGCTACAATATCAACCAGCTGTTTACACTGCGATAGATGAATAGTGTGATGAAACAAGGACAACATGTTGTTTTAGAGAGTCAATGGTTTTATACGTCATTGTAGTAAAAGTAAACAAATAATTTATTGTAACACGTTTAAACCTTAAAAGAAAAATGTGCAAATTAAACTTATCTGTTTATATTTTACCAGTAGTTTGTGCCAAACTTTAGATTCTTTATTTAAATGTGCATTTTTATTGATGTTATTAAAGTTAAATGTCTAGATCACTGCAGAAACTCTGAACATTGCTGCTGATACACAATATGCCCAAAAGAAAACTGACACCTGAAATATGGAAATAAGACTTTCTGAAGTGAAACACAATAGAGGAGGAAATGAAATATGAAAATGAGTCTTTCTAGAGAAATACCCAAATGATGGGAGGGGCTGAAGATCAGATCTGATATAATGACATATAAACACACAGAGAGAGAGAAACAGCAGCAGATTCACCAGAGAAACACACAAGACATGAAAAGTAAGAACTCTTTACATTCTCGTTCCTATTAATGTTATCCTTCTGATAGGACTCTGTTTTATAAACATTGTGATAGTTTTAACATTTAGAGACGTTTACAAAACATGACAGACATGTAACAACCTTTCATATCACATTTAGTTGATACATATTTAATTATAGTTTAAACAAGTAACATTTTGAAAATTCATTTATTATTTATATTTATTGTGCTTACCAAAATGTGATTTTTTACATTTAATGTTTTTATTGTGTTTCTTCCTCAGAAATGGCTCAGACTCTATATTTCAGTCTTCTTGTCATCGGTGAGTTTGTGTTTCTGGTTTTATCTTTGTTTTATGTGAATAGATTCTGTGTGTTTGAATAAAAACTCTCTCTTTCAGCTCTCTGTTCATTATCTGAAGGCATTCAGCGCCGCTATCACTATATAAACATGATGAAGACCTGGACTGAAGCTCAGAGATACTGCAGAGAGAACTACACAGATCTGGCCACAGTCCACAACATCAATGACATGAACGAGCTGAAGAACACTGTGAATAACAGTCAGTGGTATGTCTGGATTGGACTGAAGAGAACAGGTGTTTATCAATGGAAGTGGTCTCTGGGTGGTCCTGTGAAATATCTGAACTGGGAAACTGAACCATCAGATCACACAAATAATTGTGCTGTTATGAGAAATGGAGCATGGCGTCAGCAGGACTGTGATGTGGCGTCACAGTTCATCTGCTACAATGGTGAGTGACAGCAAACCTTCACTTCACAAAACACGATCATGAAACTAACATTGACAAGGATTAATAAATGCTGAAAAACGAAATTGTTCATTGTTAGCTAATGTTAGCTAATGCATTTACTAATGTTAACTAATAGCACCTTATTGTAAAGTGTTACCAATATTTGTTTTACCTTCAGTATTTGTAGCCATGTGTAACTAGTTTTTGCATTAACATCTGTTTTATTTTGCAGGACACATCTGATGAGCCACTGCTTTTAGATGTTGCAGTGGTCCTCCTTACAGTCGTCACAGATAATGACAGAAGTCCAGTTCACTTCCAGCCTGTGAAAATCTCTGTTGTCATTGAAAGCGAGATTGTGGTCAACCTCTCCAGATTTGCTGATGCCTTCCTGGTAATGTTTGGACTGATCTATGCACTACACCTCAGCTATCCCAGGGGACTGACCAACACTTTTGAATTCACTCAAAAAATTTTACTTGGTCTTGAAGGTGGTAAACTGTCACCCAAGTTACAGAGTCTCAAAAATGACTTGATGCGTATGTAGAAATGTATCTGAAAAAGTTTAATGCCTGGCAGTTCCTATGTAGTTCAATGTAGGTTATTTCTGTGAAAATAATGCCTTAAAAGGTTTCTGCGCTAATGTGTGGGTATTTCTCCACAATCTGCACAATGTGCCTTTGTATTTATAAATGTTATTTGGTATTAATACAGCTCTAGTTGTTGAGATGTTAAGCTGGGTAGTACTTTGTAACGGTACATGTAATAGTTTTAAATGGTTCATGCTGTTATGCAGGTTCATGACATAGTTAATAGGTTTTAGCCTAGTGCACCACTGAATTGTTTTTTATGTTTGTCTTTTTAAATTGACAATGCAGTGTTAAATGGGAAAGGGCAAGAATTCAGTGTAACACAATGTAATTCAAACTGTTGAAGTTGTTTGTACTCAAAATATTTGTCAACGTTTTTGAGTAATGTGTAATTAAAAAAATTGACAAAGAAACTAATACATATTGAGTTCACGCAACTTAAAAGTGCTTCTTTGTGTACTTATTTTTTTTAAGTAATGTTAACTTAATGCCATGATAATGGGCAAGGATATTTTTAAGTCACTGTAACTGAAAATTATTGAGTAGACCTAATAAGAACTTTTAATTTAACTGTAATCAAAATGTTTAAGTAGCACATAATCAAAATATTTAATCTCTAAAATAAATTGTTTTTAAGTTCATGACTTTTCAAGGTTTCAAGTTAATTTTTTGAGTTCTGCTTACTAATTTGGGTTTACAGTGATTGACCGCAGTGAGGATCTGAGCTTCAAGCTGTCGGCAGTTATCAGCATCATTGGTCTCACAGTCACGGTAAGTGTTAATGTGTTTTATCTAATGAACAGTTGCAGCTGTTTAATCCAACAAAACTTTAAACAGCGTTCATCCGTTACGTATATTTACAATCACAAGTCATAGATGTGTCCTAAGGAATAACTGAGGACGAGTCAATGAAATTGGCCTATTAAAAACAATGAAGCGCATATCATTTTTCAAATAGGTGTAACTACACCGCAAGACGTTGTACATTTGGTGTATTTAAAGACATTTGGCGTTTTTTGTCATCTCAGCCATCCATCGCTGAAATTGTTACGTCAACGCGTGACGCGCGATAAAAAAAGTCGTTGCCAATTTTGTCTGATGTGGACAAAATGTAAATAACATGTAAAACAGTGTTTCCGCTATAGTCATTTTGCCGTGGCGGTCGTTTTTTGATAAATCGTTGCTTTCATTTAGTGGGAAACTGTCGTCAGTACGGCCTCGCGAGCGCGATGTCTCGCTTTCCCGGGTCGCGGCGTCTGTGATTTGAGCGGGAGGGAGAAGCCGCTCATTTAGTTCACCGTACGGCGGCCACGTTGTGAGTAAAAGAGTACAAAACAGTGTTTCCAAAACCCGTCAATGTAATCGACTGATTGGATATAGAAGCACGAACTGTTCGTCTGTAAATAAGCACATGGTTACAAAGCGCATGCGCCGTGTGACGGAATTAGCCAAAATGTCAGTTCTTTAAGGCAGTGGTTCTCAAATTGGGGACCCCAAGATGGATCCAGGGGGGCCACAGATTTTGTGGCATTTTATGAAATCTAGAAATTGATCATAGATGTTATGCAATCAAACATCAGAAGAAGGACACCACCAACCAAAAGAATTGAGGTTCCAGCATTGTATAACTGAATATATTTTTGCTTTAATTAAAATTCTAAGTTTAAGATTATACGTCTTTATATTACATTCAAATATTAAAAGACCCAAACGAGCAGAAGTAAACTTTCTGCCCAACTTTCCCCAGGGAGAGAATCCCTCTACTCTTGAACATTTAAGGCAGAAGATCGTTGATGAAGTGAAGAAAGCTGAGAAGAACTTGGCGCTTGTAAGAAAGATGATGCAGAAAACATTTAGCCTGCGGCGACAGACCATAGTGAACACGTGCCCACCAGTGAAAGAGCTCATGGAACTCTGGCCTGCACTCAAAATGGAGTCTGAGGTTATGTGTAGTGGCACTTGTTCCTGGTATTCCTTTCCTGATAACCTATACCACATTCAGGGGCTGTTTTGTGCTTTATGGGAGGGTAGTAGATTTACCAGATTCACAAAATTAATATGACTGTGTTGTCTGTCTGTCTTTGTTTTAAAATGTAGGTATATGCAGAGTTCCAACGAATTACAAACCAGAACCTGCCCAACACATTGTACTCTGAGCTTGACAGACATATTCCTAGACTGATGACCCTGTTCAGACAGAAGGCAGCCAAAACCGGGAAGACATCAGATGCTCTGGCTGAAATCCTAAGAATCTGTGATGAACAGGTAAAAATATTGTTATACATTTTACGGGTCTAATTCTTAATTGAAAGAGGAAAGTTTAATGATTCAAATGAGCTTTGAAAGCTACAATTTGTCCACTTTGTTTTTGGTGTTTGTCTGATCGCATTAAAGTTGTTTATGTATATAATTTTATTGTTTAACATTTACAGTTCAGTTATATACAGTTCTGTTTCCTCGTTATAGGAGCTTCATGACGTACACACCAAGCGTACCACTGTTCTTCATGCCCTTCCTGTGTATCTACATGAGGACGTCTCTGGGTTCTTCAGGACCTGCACAGTGAGTCTTTTTGAAACATGTACACTTACCATATTAAGTAAACTGTTAATATAAATACAGTCATGCTTACTTGCACACTTACCCTTGTTCAGACTCTCCAACCATATAGTTTGTGCAATTTGAAGAGATTTTATTTGTTTTCTTTGACTTCACTATAAATTAACCTTAGTACTAGATTGCTTTAAACAAGACGAGGTGTTTTTCTTTATAGGTTTTTGAGCATATTATCTCTTGCAACGTTGGTGTACTGGTAGCTTGGCTGGCTCCTGTAGAACACTGATATTATGTTTTTCACATCCTCATGTGTAGTTTGTTCACACAACTCTCAAAATCACAAAACTTTCTGTCTGTTGGTCTGCAGCAATATTGTTTGTTAAATCTATGTCATGACTAGCTATATGCTGGTATTTGTCAAAAATAATCAATATTTTGGTAACACTTTACAATAAGGTGCTATTTGTTAACAATTATTTAATGCATTAGCTAACATTAACTAACAACGAACAATACTTCGACAGCATTTATTAATATTACTACATGTTAATTTCAGCATTTATAAATACATTATTAAAATCAAACGTTGTCACTGTTAACATTAGTTAATGCCCCATGAACTAACATGAATAGCTGTATTGACGTGAACTAACATTGACAAGGATTAATAAATGCTGAAAAACGAAATTGTTCATTGTTAGCTAATGTTAGCTAATGCATTTACTAATGTTAACTAATAGCACCTTATTGTAAAGTGTTACCAATATTTGTTTTACCTTCAGTATTTGTAGCCATGTGTAACTAGTTTTTGCATTAACATCTGTTTTATTTTGCAGGACACATCTGATGAGCCACTGCTTTTAGATGTTGCAGTGGTCCTCCTTACAGTCGTCACAGATAATGACAGAAGTCCAGTTCACTTCCAGCCTGTGAAAATCTCTGTTGTCATTGAAAGCGAGATTGTGGTCAACCTCTCCAGATTTGCTGATGCCTTCCTGGTAATGTTTGGACTGATCTATGCACTACACCTCAGCTATCCCAGGGGACTGACCAACACTTTTGAATTCACTCAAAACATTTTACTTGGTCTTGAAGGTGGTAAACTGTCACCCAAGTTACAGAGTCTCAAAAATGACTTGATGCGTATGTAGAAATGTATCTGAAAAAGTTTAATGCCTGGCAGTTCCTATGTAGTTCAATGTAGGTTATTTCTGTGAAAATAATGCCTTAAAAGGTTTCTGCGCTAATGTGTGGGTATTTCTCCACAATCTGCACTATGTGCCTTCGTATTTATAAATGTTATTTGGTATTAATACAGCTCTAGTTGTTGAGTTGTTAAGCTGGGTAGTACTTTGTAACGGTACATGTAATAGTTTTAAATGGTTCATGCTGTTATGCAGGTTTATGACATAGTTAATAGGTTTTAGCCTAGTGCACCACTGAATTGTTTTTATTATGTTTGTCTTTTTAAATTGACAATGTAGTTTTAAATGGGAAAGGGCAAGAATTCAGTGTAACACAATGTAATTCAAACTGTTGAAGTTGTTTGTACTCAAAATATTTGTCAACGTTTTTGAGTAATGTGTAATTAAAAAAATTGACAAAGAAACTAATACATATTGAGTTCACGCAACTTAAAAGTGCTTCTTTGTGTACTTATTTTTTTTAAGTAATGTTAACTTAATGCCATGATAATGGGCAAGGATATTTTTAAGTCACTGTAACTGAAAATTATTGAGTAGACCTAATAAGAACTTTTAATTTAACTGTAATCAAAATGTTTAAGTAGCACATAATCAAAATATTTAATCTCTAAAATAAATTGTTTTTAAGTTCATGACTTTTCAAGGTTTCAAGTTAATTTTTTGAGTTCTGCTTACTAATTTGGGTTTACAGTGTTTGTTTTATGTGAATCGATTCTGTGTGTTTGAATACAAACTCTCTCTTTCAGCTCTCTGTTCATTATCTGAAGGCATTCAGCGCCGCTATCACTATATAAACATGAATAAGACCTGGACTGAAGCTCAGAGATACTGCAGAGAGAACTACACAGATCTGGCCACAGTCCACAACATCAATGACATGAAACAACTGATGAAGAACACTGTGAATAACAGACAGAAGTATGTCTGGATTGGACTGAAGAGAACAGGTGTTTATCAATGGAAGTGGTCTCTGGTGGTCCTGTGAAATATCTGAACTGGGAAACTGAACCATCAGATCACACAAATAATTGTGCTGTTATGAGAAATGGAACATGGCGTCAGCAGGACTGTAATGTGGCGTCACAGTTCATCTGCTACAATGGTGAGTGACAGCAAACCTTCACTTCACAAAACATGATCATGACTACAATTTCACTCTGGATGTGTTAAACTAATGGTGTGTGATGAACTCATTGCTGTAAACTGATTGACTGAGAGAAATCCACACAGATGTCAAGAGAGAATCAAACACATACTGCATTAAATCAACTTTTAAAAGAAAAGAGTTTCTGAAGATTGACATCTAAACTGT
Organism: Triplophysa rosa; assembly: GCF_024868665.1. Lineage (NCBI taxonomy): Eukaryota > Metazoa > Chordata > Actinopteri > Cypriniformes > Nemacheilidae > Triplophysa > Triplophysa rosa. The sequence goes on from NC_079913.1 coordinate 15,709,464, forward strand.
GAGTGTAGTAAGAATGAATGAAAATCATGAGACTTGAATCTTTATTTTCTTCAACAGACAGCAGTAAAGCATACATCATTGATACTTCTAGTAAAACATGGAGAGACGCTCAGAGTTTCTGCAGACAGCATCATACTGATCTGATCAAGGTGAGGAACCAGACTGACAATCAACTGATCCACAACATCATTAATGATCCTCAGAGATCTGTCTGGATTGGTCTGTTCAGTGACTCGTGGGAGTGGTCAGATAACACTGACTCCGCCTTCAGATACTGGAACGCTGGTGAACCTAATGCTGGTGGTTCTGATCCACAATGTACAGATATCACAATGAGTGCTCAGGGTCAATGGAATGATGCAGCTTGCCATTACTATCGGTGCTTTGTGTGTCATGAAGGTGAGTTAATAAAAGTCTATGTGTGTGTTTGATGTCAGAAGTTTCTTCATGATGAAACTGATCTCAGTTCAGTCACAGTGTTTGTGTTGATTGTGTGTTCAGATGAGCTGATATTGATCCAGAAGAATCTGAGCTGGACTGAAGCTGTAAGATACTGCAGAGAGAATCATGTGGATCTGGTCTCAGTGGATTCACAGGAGATTCAGCTCATGGTGACTGTAGTTCTTCATCAGGCCTCGTCTGCTGAGGTGTGGCTGGGGTTACACTATTACTGTCTCATGAATCTCTGGATCTGGGTACGAGGAGAGGTCGTCTGCTATCAGAATTGGGCTCCGGGGGTTCAGATTCAACTGAATGACTGCGGCGGTGAACACAGAGCTGGAGCGGTTCAGTCTGAAGGAGATCAAAAGTGGATCAGCCTTCCTCGATCTCACAAACTCAACTTCATCTGCAGAAGAAAAGATTCAACATGAACTGATGTGTGTCTGCTACTATCTGTCATACACAATATTGTTATTTCTGACACAATTTAGTTTTCACTGTTGAATGATAGGACATATAAATGCATTTTGAGACTTCTGTATTGTTTCTTGTGTAAATATTCAGAGTTAAATGACATTTATTTGTGGATGTTTAGAGTTCAATAGCAGATGATATTGGTGTGTGTTTGTTTAACTCGTTCAGCACATTGTGTCATTTCAGCACTTCTCATCTTTTCTGCTTGAATCTGATTCTTTAACTCTGACACACAATATTCTGTAAGTGAAATGAAATATATATTGATTTTATCCTGCGTGTATGTACATCAGTTCAAATAAAGTTGAATCTACAGACAGTATTTTCTATCCTGATGTTTTATTTCAGCTGACAAATAGAGGACAAGAGAGAGAACAGAGCGTATGTGTGTGTCAGTTTCCATATTTGTCATTTAAAGAGGTTCTCCATTGTAGGTCTATAGGATGTTTGCTTTTACGTCTGCCGTTCAACACCCTGGATCACTTAGAAAAGTCACAGCACACATCTTTTCAACAAGCCAGTTGATCAAACACTCATTTGTGTGACTCTGCTTCACAAGCATCATGAATAACCGGTTGCTAACTGGACAAATGTAGCAAACCTAGAGAAGAAATAATTCAGATGTACATTTAACACACTTTAGGAAATAAAGGTGTACTGGCACGATGCGGATTGTATAAATGTGCTGTATTCACGGGTTCAAGTCGGTGTTTAAGTCACGTGACGTGATGCACGCTCGTGCTGGTGAGGTATGTCGTTCTGATAAAAGCTGAAGGTTTCTGATTTCAGCGCTGTGTTCTAAAGCCTCATGAAACTGTGTCGCGGTATGTTACTGAACACGATCAGTCAAAATACTATATGAAAAAAACTAGAATCGGCACACTGCCATTGCTGCTCCCAAAATGATTGATTAAAATGAACACAACATTTGGACCAAAAAGGTCTTCGTCATACAAACAACATGTTCAGAAGAAAACGCAATAACCCATCACACCTGAACTAAACAACCAATGATCCAATCATCAGACCAAAAACAAGTTACTACATTACAGCACAAAGCATAATCAACCAAAAACATACAAAACAGCACTGTAAAAAATGACACAGCTATTTACTTAAAAAAATTAAGGTAACAGTATTACACAAAATTTTTTAAGTACTTTAAAGCATATTTTTAACGCAATATTCCACGAATAAATCAAGTAAAATTACCTAAAATATTTAAGCACATCACATGATAAACTTTAAAAAAATCAAGAAGAAATACTATGTTGAGCATTGGCGATAACTTCTTGATCTTTTTTAACTTCAGTTTAACATTTATTATTGTTTATAACATATATGCTGCACAAGTAAGCTGAGAGTTGACTCAGTACTGACATGAGCAGCATTACTGTTCACTGAGTGAAAAAACAAACAGCTCGAGCTCTTCCACAACCTGAGCACAAGCGCCACTCTTCTGAACGATGGTAACCACGAAACTCAGAAATACAAACAGAATATCTTCTAAATCTCAAAGACAACTGAACAATAAACACTATCAAGTCTTTCATTGTATTCTAAAGCACATAAAATAGCACTTTTTCACAAAAATGACTCTCCTAATGCTGTCGCATGCAGAGCATGCTGGGAACTCTAAATTCAGTGCTCAGTTAGGGAAATTAACTTAAATAATGCATGTAGTTCCACCACAAAATAATTAAATAAAGATCCTTTATCCAATTTTAAGTGGGTTGAACATGATAAAATTAAGTTGAATTCACTCAATTATTTGTGCATTTAGAATTCCAAGATATTTCTATCATTTTAAGTTAGATTTTGGTTAAAAAAACAAGAACACAATTGTATTAAGTCAAGTTTACTCAATTAATTTCATGAAATCTACTATGACACAGAATCTTTTTTTACAGTGAGGTCAAAGAAAGGTTTTAAATCAAATTCAAGATTAAGACCTTTTGGAGAAAGGGTGTTTAATGTGTATATATAAAACACTTCCCTCTGTAGTAAAATGTATCGACATCACCACCCCTTCTGGATATCTTCACTTAATTATTGAAGAGTCGACAAGTTATGTTTTAAAGCATTTATTTGAACAGCAATGAGTTATTTTTCATTTAATCTTATGTTGCTTTTGTGTTCGGCAATATGCACTTTTTAAACTATGCCTCGTCTTGCCAACATACAGTATACCAAACCACATGGGCCTTTGATCATGTAAAACACATTTCTGGTGTTGCATGAAACTCCTTTAATCTTAAACTGTTTACCTGGATGGGCATGATTTAGAAATCAAGAAAGGATTATTAAAACATTCGAACCGTTGGTCGGCTCTCCCCACCATGTGCCGTATATTAGGAGCTCTTCGGAGAATCTTTAAACACGTGACTCAATGCAGGATCAGAGTTTAAAATGTGCCAGTGTTTTCATATAATATCAGTAAACTCTTTACTTAAAGCTGAGTGTTGAATGATACAAGACAACCTATTATCAGTCATTTTCGTCAGCGGTCCACCAAGACATTTGTAGTACATCAGTATATGTGATGTCACTTTAAATCTGTGTTCTAACTTCTAACGTATCAGGAGTAACCCCGCCCACTGTTGGACTAACCCCGCCCACTGTTGGAGTAACCGCAGCCCAAATCGTTCGAAAAATCATTCACAAGAAAACTGAAATCATAAATTTGAATTTTTATTTTTCAACAAATCAATAACACATCTACACATGACAGACAATTTTAACATGAATCTAACTTTGCCATTTTAAACTTAATGTTATCTTTAGATAAATACAATTTGGAATCAAAATGAACTTAATTAAACAAAAGCACTAGACAGCTTGTGTGTGTCTTTGAAATCCTTTCTAGTTGTGTACTGTAAACTACTGTAAAATTTACGTTTTAGTTTAAAAAAGACAGTACAGTAAAAACTTCAATTATAAGGTAATTTTACCCTTAGTAAATAAACATTCTTGAAACAAATTACTTTAGTTAAATAAACAAATATGAACAACGAAATGAATAACATGAACAATTCAACACTTTAATATCTGTGTGTGCGGAGAAAGTTTAAGATTGTCCTGAACAAGTGAAGAACAGCTCTCCTCTCTCTTCTCCTCAGCTTCACTCTCCACACATCTGAAAACATCAGCAGCTCCCTGTGATTATACATAGAAGAAAACAGATGCAAATCAGTATTTATCTCTTTATATAAAACTGACACGTTTCACACTTTCACTTTGGTAAACTATGTAGGGTTTAGACAATTAAATTATATGCCGAGAAAGCCAAAGTTCAGCAGAAATGAATGGAAAGACCAATTCAGACGGTTAGACAATTTGAGCAGAATGGAATACTGCAGTGTTTTTTCTTGGTTATAACCATGCTAAGAATATAATGTGTATGCATACAATTTCCTCATTGATGGAAATATTTTCATAAATGTCATAAAAAGAAGACACTGGCTATTTTTAATCTATTGCCTATTTAAGATGCATCTCTTGGTTGTTTCCCTTCCTTTTGTCAGTTGCTTTGGATAAAGGTTTCTGCTAAATGTATAAAGTATTAATTATTGAATACTGTATAGTACAGATGTTAAAGACACACTTTCCAATTGGTTTTAGTGTTTTGACCATGTACTTTATATAACTGAATATTAGATTGTGGAATATCCACAATTCTTTACAAGAAGACACTTCCCAGTGATACAGTTGGTCAAGACGAATAAAACTCCATACCTGAACGTCTGTCTAAACCTCTCTCTTCTTGCTCTCTGTATCCTGAAACAACAAGCGAAAATAAGATTGCTAGAAAATGATTCACTGAAAAAAAATATTCTTGAGGGTTAGTAAATATTACCCATGCAAATCAGTTAAATTTGACTTCTATATTAGGAAGCAAAGTAAACTATACACTCAAAAAATAACTCATTGGATGAACTCAATTTATTTGAGTGCAAAATTTCCATCCAATAAATATAAATAATAAATGAATTTTCAAAATGTTACTTGTTTAAACTGTAATTAAATATGTATCAACTAAATGTGATATGAAAGGTTGTTACATGTCTGTCATGTTTTGTAAACGTCTCTAAATGTTAAAACTATCACAATGTTTATAAAACAGAGTCCTATCAGAAGGATAACATTAATAGGAACGAGAATGTAAAGAGTTCTTACTTTTCATGTCTTGTGTGTTTCTCTGGTGAATCTGCTGTTGTTTCTCTCTCTCTGTGTGTTTATATGTCATTATATCAGATCTGATCTTCAGCCCCTCCCATCATTTGGGTATTTCTCTAGAAAGACTCATTTTCATACTTTACATCCTTCTTATTTGTATATTTTCCACCTGTTGTAATAATGCACAGAACTGAAATGAGATGTCTGTTCTCATCTTGTTTGCATGGAATCAGCGTCAGTAAAACACAGTGAATAAAAGATATCAGGAGGCTGGTGTGATGTCTTTCTTCACAACCTATATGTAAAACACTCTTTGTGTGTCCGATTCAGATGTTAGAAACGTTTGAGCTCTAAAAAGAACTGAAGCAAGCACTGATCATAATAATGGCGATGATTCTTTTCAACATTAATGATTGCAAATACAAAAGTGATGTTGATTCAATGGTTTTCATCTGCTCAGTAATTTTAATAAATACTATTATATACATTTTTCAGCAACAATGTTCACAAATTTCTAGACATCCTACCCAAACAACATCTTTCTCAACATTAAACAACTATTCAACCATATAATGTGTGTTTCATTAACTTATCATTGTTCGTTTCGATGCTATTTACAACATCCACGAAATCGGTGCCTTTTCAACTTTGAAAAATGAAAAAATAAACTAAGTTGAATCAATTGTTTTTACTTTCATGAATTGAAGAAAGCCTAAAATGACAAGAAATTGTATTGTGTCTGTAACACAGTTCAATAGAAGGGAAGGAAGGAGGCGGGAACCGGCGATCATTCACAAAACTTTAATCAAAATAAACAAACAATAATCCAAGAATAAAAGACCGGCAGCCACCTCACGGTCGACTGCCGGCCACACAAACATAAACAAACTTAACAGCTTCCGGGCCCGGGTCCTCTTCTCGATGGTCCGGTCGCTCGTCCTCTTATGCTCCCGAGCTCCCCCGTGAGGCATGCGGGGACCGGCGGTCGCACAGCTGACACTCGTTGCCACTTACGCCGCCGGCCCCGCCTTACTCGCCCCACGGCTCTCGCCCCGCCTTCCTCGCTACAGTGTCATCTCAGGCTATGTCATTGTTTTATTTTTTGACTGTTTACATGCCTCATTGTTTGATATTTCTGTCATCCTTATTACAGACTATATACTACAGTTTTAGTTAGAACTATGTAATAGTTTTCACATATATGATCAGTATTTTAGTCCCTCCTTTCACTACGATTGTTTCAAATTTGGGATTTTTTCCCACTTTTATATGTGTCATTCAGATGACCAAGAACATCCTAATTTTGGAAAGTTATCACATCATTTAAAAAATATATATATATATATATATTTTAAGAAATGTATTACAAAAAAAAGGCTGTCAAAAATACAATATAGTTTAAGTTATATTGAAAAAACCTGGAAGGCTATATCAAATATTATTTTTGAGATTTTTAAGAAATTAAGGACAGCAACAGGATTGACAGTAACGGGACTGACCAGAGTAACAGGGATGACAGGACACACATTGTTTAGCATATGAGTTGTATAATAAGGACTGTCATAATTTATAATGCAGTAATTGATTAGACAACTCTTTGTCTTACATGAAACCTTTGGCCAATGTTTTACAGCCCGCATATAAAAATCCATTTAATCCATGGCTGCATGGAAACGACCCATGAGTGAATCCTGCAGATCATTTGATTTAAGCAAAATGTCCTGCTCTTTTGCATACGTCGAAAGTGCATTGTGATCATTGGCTTCAAGTGTTTTGCCTGGTTAATTTAACTTGAATATCAGGTTTGGTATATTTACATATTAGAACCCTGTTTCGCATACATACCTTTTCTTAAGGTGCTTGCAATAATAATGTTTTAGTAGGGACACTGGGCTGTGGACTCGAGTCGCATGACTTGGACTTGATCGGACTGATGAAGCTACAGCCACAACCTAGGATCAAGCTCCGGTTCTGGTCTGATGCTTTTCCAGATCAGTGAGACACTCGTGATGATGGGCAATCCACCTGATGACAACTACAGCCACAACATACAGTCATCCAGAACCAGAATAATATTGGACAGACCTAAATATCTCTTTTTCCTATCCACACTAGTTCTTTCCCTTCTTTCACTTACCAGTCTGGCTAAATATCCCTGGTGAATCTTACAGTTTACTGTAATTACTCTCTCTGGTGTTGCAGCATTGCTCTTTTAACCAGGGCTCTTAACCGGTCCAAGAACACAAAACGGAAACAAACGAAATGAGATTTTGACTCCCCTACTTCTGATTGGTTCATTCACTTAGGATGCTGCTTTGTGATTGGTCACTATCTCTAAAGCCCGCCCCCAAACCTAATCCTAACCCAAACCTTCGTATGGGCAAAACAGGAGAGTCGTGATCTCACGGGGACTCCGATTTTGATACGACCCGGCACATAAACAAAAATGAAATCAAGTTTAATCTTTCTGAACAGAAACACTTATTTGCGATTGCATTTAACGGGTTAATAACGTTATTTTATTGTTGCGTTTAATATCAACCGATGTAACTATCTGATCGCGAAGAGACCAGTGGCCTATCTCACGAAGCGAGGTGAACAAACACTGAGTTGCAGAGTACGTTTTAAGATGACAAATCCAGACAAACCCAAGCTGGTTTAGATCAGGTTCAGCTGTAGCACAACGCTTGGTATAAACGTTCTCAGTCAACTCAGGTTTGATCAGAGTTCGTGAGGCGCGGGCACCTGAAAGTGTGACACGTGCGGCAAACAGCCAATCACACGGAACATGGAAAGCATCGTCAGTTTGATTGACTTCTCACGATTATCAGCGCAATTCACTTGACATCAGTTTATAAACTTCGTGATTGCTTTTCGTCAGCAGACACCACAGGAGCGCATCACTTCGGCAAGTAGGAGAAAAGGGTGCGACAAACATTTTTCCTGTGTTCTTTTAGACGTCCCTGCGCTGGCACTTTACTGAGGGCTAGTCTAAGGGTCTCTTGCAGAATTTGCTCACTGGCCAAACGTTGACCCCTTAGTGCTGGTCCTGCACGGGCAGCTCTCACGCAGCCTCCACTGTTGATGTGTTGAAATGTTGATCACTTTTGCACTCGCTATTAATGTTGAAAGAATGTTGAAATTTCATCAAACCACCATTATTGTGATCAGTGTTTGATTTAGTTGAGCTCTGGGCTCTTGACTCTGGTTATTAGTAAACTGTTTTTGGAACGAAATATTTCAGAAGAAACGCAAAAACAGAAACGTTGGAATATTGATTCTGCTCGGAAAGGAAGAAATATGTTTAGTTGTTAAGCCCTGGTTTTAACATGCCAGAGGAGAATTGGTTCTCTTTCAAGTTTTTTTTTTTCTCCACTCTTATTATTTACCACTCTTACCACTATTATTTTAAATATTTGACTTTACAATATTCCAATATGAAACCTTATTTAAATCAAAAGCATTTGTTTGACGTATTTAATCGTTTTTGTATTTGCATTTTACCTGACAATTTCTCTGTATCAGTTATTATATGCAAGCTTACATTAATTCATAAATAAATAGTTACACAAAAAAGTACACACTAAGAACTAAGATATGGATGACTGCACAAGCACATATAACGCATATTACGTGCAGAAACAAATATGTACAGTGCAGAAATGTGTAAGTACACAACAAATTGGCCAGTGTTAAATGAACACTGCTGGGTGTCTATATGTGTCAACACTATAGGGTGTTAAAGTAACACTGAAGCAGTGTTGAAGATAATGAGATAACTAATGTGATTAATGAAGTGATGATTGATCATTAATGATGAACACCTGCTGTTAACAAACACAATGTGATATGATGTTTCCCAGAATGCATTGCTGCATGAAGTGTGTTTGTTGTTGATTGTCACCATTATTGAGATTCATTCACAGACTCTTGATGTCTGTGTGTTCAAATGGTTGAGAGCTTGTGTTCCCTTCAACGATAGTTGGGTTCCACTACACAGGGTCAGAAGACAAACTAAAGATCATCAACTTCTTCAGGATAATGTTTCTGCTCTTTACCATTTATCTATGTCATTATTTGGATTATTTTTGCATTCGCTGTAATAAAGACACCCATAAAGCACAACATTACATCTGGAGAACAACTTAATTACTAGAAATGAAGGATCAAGAGCCCAACTAAAGGAAGCAATAAAACACTATCAGGGTGACTTCTTATTGGTCATGTGTTCTTCAGTGATTGTGTTTGTTATCAGCAGGTGTTCATCATTAATGACTCAGTCATCTCTTCATTAATCACTTCATTATCTCATTGTCTTCAACACTGCTTCAGTGTTACTTTAACACCCTATAGTGTGGACACGTATAGACACCCAGCAGTGTTCATTTAACACTGGCACATTTGCTGTGCAATGATACACACATGCACAGACATCAAGACGAAGCTATGATTCTCAACAATGATGACAATACTAGTACTGGTTTGTACCAGCTAACTTTGTACTGTGCACTCAGTCACCTTTTAAGCGGAGTTCCTTTAGGAAATATGTAACTTAGCATATAAATGTTATTTCTGTGGGACTGTGGGGCAAACTTTCAGTATTAAATAATGGATAAAAACATCCAAAAAAGTCGCGTTGCTTACCAGAAGGTACACGAAGACTTTGTGGAAATGTGTGCTTTCTGGACTGAATATTTTCATGCACTTTAATGATTTTGAATGAGAAGCCTCATGTTGTAAACAAAGCCTGAATGGAAATCCGTGTCAGTATCAGCAAACATTTGCTTACATTTGTATATTAAGTTCTTCTGTAGGAATTAAACCCAGAGAGTGGAGATTACAGAAGACTTTATCTTCAGTACTGTAAGGTAAGATAAACTTAGGTGCTTTTCTTATCATATAAAGACTTTATTGATTAAGTTGCAGTTAATTGTAGGCTGAATAAAACATTTCCTTATTGTTTTGAGTAATACTACTTAAAACAATCAACTAGGCTAAACAAAGGATTTGTAGAACTTAAACAGCTCCTAAAACTTTGAAAACACCATTACCATATTTATGTATTACAAAACAAGACGACTCATATTTCAAACATGTACAAAACTTCTTATTGGGAATTAAACAAGGTTTAACTCTTCTTCATAGTTTATGGCAATATGTTTAATTTTACACAATCGTTATGGTTATGAAGTTTGTTTTATTTCAACACTAATATATGTGACCCTGGACAACAAAACCAGTCTTATGGGTCAATTTTTCGATATTGACATTTTTACATCATCTGAAAGCTGAATAATTAAACTTTCTATATATATATATTTGTTGTTAGAATAGGACAATATCTGGCTGAGATACAACCGTTTAAAACTCTGGAATCTGAGAGCGCAAAAAATCTAAATATTGAGAAAATCGCCTTTGAAGTTGTTAATCAGGGGCACTGTGGCAGACCATCCACTCACACAAATAAAGTTTTTATATATTTAAGTTAGGAAATTTACAAAATATCTTCATGGAACATGATCTTTACTTAATATCCTAATGATTTCTCTGTGTGTTGCAGAACACACCGCTATTTTATAATTCTGAGCTCCATTGTCTTTCTCATGGATCAGCATTGTCGCGGCTGTTACACGAACAATGTTTTTTTTTTGCAGAGCATCATATCAGACTAAGGAAAGCAACATGCAACGAGTCCGCGTTTTTTTGGGGGCAACTTGTTTGACGAGCACCATCAGTACATGGTGCGCGTTTCATTGATTTTAGACACGTACGATCGTTCTGTCAGAGTTTACAATGCAGAAGCGACGTGTCATTTGCCTGTCAAATTAGCGCTTTACAGCAAATTTGAACAGAAGTTCAGAAATATATGAGAATGCACTTTATTTGCACGCAATTCCCAGATAGCAAATTGTTGCGGCCCAAATCCGGCCCACACCTTACTCCCCATACCACCTCATCTGGCCCACATACCGCGTGGAATGATGGCCCTTGGGCGGTCCGCTCCTGTTTGCCAGATTTGGGCCGCAGGCATGCCAAAGCTATGCCACATGTCAAAAAACAAAACAAATAAAGCAGAGCTGACCCAAATATAATCAACATTTCATTTTAATTCTGGCCCAGATTTATCCTAAAACCAACACCTTTCTGTGCTCCTGTTTGACAGAATTTGTATTCTGGGCCAAGGGCCATCATTCAGATGAGGTGGTATGGGGAGTAGGGTGTGGGCCGGATTTGGGCCGCAACAATTTTCTGGTTTGGTTGCTATCTGGGTTCCGTTCAAGTGTACTCTGAACTTATCGGAAGGGAGACGATGAAGCAGATGAAACGTTTCTTGTATCGCTTCTGCTGCCTGAATGGATGTTTTAGTCCGCACGCAGGTTCAAATTGCAATTTGCGGAGCTTCAATGGGGCCGCGCATGTGCGCAGCTTAAAGAGAACGTTGGTTGTAATATTTCTGTATCCATGCTTTACATCTTTTACAAAAAAGTTGCATGTGAGTAAACCGTAATTAGCCGACCCCTTGCAGTTCAACTGAGGACCCCTAGGGGGCGCGGACCCCGGTTGAAGACCCATGACTTAAACTCTTGTTCTTACGTGTGCAGCACTTAGTAAGCATTTGTTAGTATACCACCCAGTCAACACGTGAGGTCACGCGATGATCACAGTCATGTTTCCATCAGCTTTCAGAATACTCACGATGAGGTCAAAATGTAACCTCACAGCAAACTCACCGTGTGCTCAAACTGTGATCTTACTCTTGTACTGTGAGCTTAGAGGTTTAGATGTGGCTGGTTTGTCATCATTATTGTGATGTATGCATATATGTAGTGTATGTGCAGCGCACTAGAGGGCGCTCATCGTTCCTACTGTGCTTCTGGTAAGGCTAGTAGTGAAGTAGAAAAAGACTGAAGCTTAAGTAAAGCCAAGTGAGTTAACAGCATCCGTCTCCGTGTTTCTTTATGTTATACAAAAAGACTTAAGATACAACAATTATGTTGATGAGGGTTTGCTTTAGTTGAGCTCTTGACTCTACAGTGTTTGACTTCTCTTCCTCTGGCTGCTGGAACTGTGTGTTTACTGTATAGAGCACATCTGTTATACTGAGTAATGCTGAAGGAGTCGTGAATGGAAATACAATTATGGGTAAATTTTGATAAAAAATTTGACGCGTCACTACAGGCCTATCCCAGACACACATTCACTTCTCTTGATGGCCTCAGAAACCTCTGTATCATCATCGTCCAGGAGTGCAGGGAGTTGAATTAGCTTAGCCACAGGTCAAAGATATAGGCGATCCTTTATTCTGACCTTCACTGATCTAGCATACCCATCTTCGCTGGGCACCAGATGCTCAATCCTACTCACTGGCCAGAGAGCACAAGGCAGTTCTGGGTCCAACACCATCACCAAAGCACCCTTCATCAAATTCTGAGTCTCAGGTTGTCGCTCAAGATGAGGCTGAAGATTAGGGAGGTAGTCTCGGGTAAAGTATACCCGAGTTAGGGGTGACTGTCTATATCTGCTATATTGGATGAAACATAGCCTAGAGACTTCCTATTCAGAATACCCTCGACTTCCACTAACACAGTGTGCAAGACGTCTTCTGATAGGGATTGACTCCTTACAACCACTTGCAGGGCTTATTTCACCAATTTGATCTCATGCTCCCAGGTTCCATGAGTGAATTCATCTTGAAAGTATTCTGATGGTTGACCTGCCGTTACTGCCGTTGAGGTTTCAATTGTGTCTCTCATTGTGTTGCTGGACCCTTCTCAGTGTGGTTGAGCCATCTTTGTTGACAACCATTGTGCATCAGCCTCAGTTCAGTTCTGGAATGCTTAAGAATCTCCAGCCTTGATATCTGGGGAGTTCATTAGAGCCGCAAACTCACTTTGTGCAGGTAGGTGGGGTTGGCTATACTGGCGCTGCAGGGCTGCCATGGCTGCTGTGTACGGGCATGCTTGGGCGGTCAGTTTTGCTTCATCCAAGACCAACTGCTCCATCAGCACAAGATATTTGAAGTGTTCAGTGAGTTCTGTGTGGGGGTTCAGCAGATTCTCTAGGACTATTTTCAGATCTGTGAACTCTTACCATACAGTCCCCAGACAGACAGCAATCATTGAATCAATGTTAAAAAATAGTTGATTTGTCATTGTTAATTGCATTGAATCAATATCACTTTTGCACCTGCAATTAATGTTGATTTTTTTATTTATTTCGACAAATTATCATTATTGTGATCAGTATTTGCTTTCTTTAAGGCAACTCTGACCACTTCCAATGCTTACAGTAGAGTTTTAATAAGAACACTCTACACAGATGTAGAGATGTTTTGAAAAGCTGAAGTTGGAACAGTTATCTTTTTAGGATTAAAGTTAAGCTTCTTTAAATAATATTGGGGTTTGATCCAATCATGACTCATTTGAATTCTGGTTCACAAATATAAAAATACAGAAATTATAAAAAATGTAAGAAAACGTTGTTGACACAGTCAGACATCAAAACTCATCATGCAATCCTCAACAATGGTGACAATCATCAAAGTAATTCAGATAAACAGATCAACTGCAATGCATGCTGGGAGTCATGAATGAGTTTTGTACTATGATGTTACCCAGCATGCATTGCAGCATGAAGCTTTCTTTCTGTTTATTGTCACCATTGTTGAGATTCATACACTGATTCTTCATGTCTAGTTGTTTCAGAACTGTAACAGTTTTGTGAAAATGATTTATTCTGGAAATTGTCCATAACACTGCTTAAATCTCTTTAAACTGTGTCATAACTCCACATTCACAGATCAAAATCACAACACACTCAAATGTCATTTAAAGAACTTCACAGTGATGAAATAACAATCATTTTCTGATTCCACCGGATCTTAGTTTTCTTTGCCACAACATATGTGTTAGACAGTAAAGAAAACTTCACATTAAACTCAAGAGTCAAGAGCCCAACTAAAGCAAACACTGATCACAATAATGGTGATAAAACATTTTTTCAAAAGTGATATTGATTCAATGCAATTAACATTGACATATCAACTATTTTTTAACATTGATTAAATGGCTGCTTGCTGTCTGGGTCTTGGCCTTAGCACCCATTTGGGGGCTCTGACGGGGTCTGAGCACTTGCACCAACCAAAAGGTTTTTACCCAGATGTAGACAGCTCTTTAACAAAACTCATTTATTGAAACAGAACGAAAACAAACCTGAACAAAAAATCCCCCAAGAGGGAAAAACAAGACCAGAACATAACAGGATAAATACAAAACAAAACTTTAAACTAAAGCACTTACAGGGCAGACAAGCCGTGGCGGGGGCATAACAGAACGGTCCAGCACAAGACAGATGACACACAGGCTTTTAATAGGGAAGAAACTAAGGGGAGGAAACGAGGGCAACAGGTGAAAGGAGTAAAGTATTGATGGGCTGATGAATAAGGGCGGGGCTAAGGCGGAGGACGGGAGAGCACTTGGCTTCCAAAACAAAACACAAGAAATGGGGCTGTCATGATCCTGTCGGCCAGAACAAGAGAAATAACTAGAAGAAATAGACCTTCGCTGCTTAGATCCTGTGTTTTGACCAACACTCTAGACACTGAACCTCACCTTAAACAGTCCCCTTTTCAGTCAACTGTTGTACACAAGCAAATACATTTAACTTATGAGGTTTTCAATGTGTTCCTTCCTCAGAAATGGATCAAACTCTATATTTCAGACTTCTTGTCATTGGTGAGTTTGTGTTTCTGGTTTTGTGTTTGTTTCATAATGTCATAAGAATTGACTCAGTTCTTATAAAATATCAAACTCTCTCTTTCATAGCTCTCTGCTCATTATCTGAATGCATTCAGAACCATTATTACTATATAAACATGAATATGAACTGGACTGAAGCTCAGAGATACTGCAGAGAGAAGTACACAGATCTGGCCACAGTCAACGACATGAACCACATGAACGAGCTGAAGAAAATTGTGAATAACAATCTGGCACACCTCTGGATTGGACTGCGGAATACAGGTGTTTATATATGGAAGTGGTCTCTGGGTGATCCTGTGAACTATCTGAACTGGCTCAGTGAACCAACAAACAGCTTGTATAATTGTGCCGTTATGAGGAATGGAACATGGCGTCAGCAGGACTGTAATGTAAAGTCGGGATTCATCTGCTACAATGGTGAGTGACAGCAAACCTCCACTTAACAAAACTTGTGTGCATATGTAAACTTAACAAAACCATGAAACTTTAATTTTTCAACAGACAGCAGTAAAGCATACATCATTGAACCTTCCAGTAAAACATGGAGAGAAGCTCAGAGTTTCTGCAGACAGAATCATACTGATCTGATCAATGTGAGGAACCAGACTGACAATCATCTGATCCAGAACATCATTAATGATACTCAGAGATCTGTCTGGATTGGTCTGTTCAGAGACTCGTTCGAGTGGTCAGATAACAGTGACTCCGCCTTCAGATACTGGGACTCTGGTGAACCTAGTTTTCGTTATGGCACTGTTTCTGAAGACTGTGCAGAGTTCAGAATGGATAAGCAGGGAACATGGAATGATTCGCCATGCAGAAACCTTCAGACCTTTCTGTGTCATGAAGGTGAGCAGATCCTCACAAAACCTCATTAAACACTTAAAAATCTTCATTTTACAATATCATCAAAGGGCTCCTATCAGATGTCATGTTGTCCATTGGCCTCCACTTTTGCTAAATATCTTCTTTCGCCTACATTGTGATGACACTCAAGTATACCTTCCCCTCCTGTGTTACAATGAAAACCTTTTACAGCCATTGTTAGGATTCTTACATGAAGTTAAAGTCGGCATGGAATTAAAAATGATCATTCTATTTGTTTAATGAATTAATGAGGCATTTATATAGCGCTTTAATGTGTATTGCTGTACACCCAAAGTACTTTACAATCACACGAGGGGGTTCTCTCCTCATCCACCACCAGTGTGCAGCATCCACCTGGATGATGCGACGGCAGCCACAGTACAACGGCGCTAGTGCACTCACCACACACCAGATATAGGTGGAGAGGAGAGAGATAGAGCCAATTCAGAGGGTGGGGATCATTAGGAGGCCATGATTGACAAGGGCCAGTGGAGGGGATCTGGCCAGGACACCGGGCCCCTCGAGTACACCCCTACTCTTTAACGAGAAGTGCCATGGGATCTTTAATGACCGCAGGGAGTCTGGACCTAGGTTTAACATCTCATCCGAAGGACAGTGCTATTTTCAGTGTAGTGTCCCCATCACTCTACTGGGGCATTAGGACCCACACAGACCACAGGGTGAGCACCCCCTGATGGGCTCTCTAACACCTCTTCTAGCAGCAACCTAACTTTCCCAGGAGGTCTCCCATCCAGGTACTGACAAGGGTCAGCCCTGCTTAACTTCAGTGGGCAACCAGTCTTGGGCTATTGGGTGATATGGCTGCTGGCACTGTTTTACTCAGCGGTGAACTATTTATTAGAAATTATTTATCCGTGCACATCATTATTTAAAAAAATATATATTTGCACTTGTAGTCTTTAATCAAAAATGTTAACCTCCTCCACCTCTCGAAATGACCTCTCTTCACTTCTGCTCAGGAGGAATGGCACTCCTGAACCAATCAGTTTTCGGTGGATGAAATCAAGTCCAGCCCTACATTTTTTTCTCATTTCAGAAGTTGTTTCACTCGGGTATATACGTCACGACACAGAAAAACAGACAATCGCTACTTCCGTTTCAGGCCGACTTTAAATTGTGGTTGACAATACTGCCCTACAAAGGCAAAAGACCTTAACTCACTAGAGTGTGAAACTGAGAAAAATGACTTTAAAGTTTTTTATTTGTCCAGCCAAATTAATTATAGGTAGGTCACTGGAAATCTGGCAATTAGATGTGATGTTTTGAGTACCTATAGAGTAGTGTTGTATACTTCGTATCTTCGAAGAGTATTTAGTTTGATCACATTTATAAAAGATAGATACAGCTGTACGA
Organism: Triplophysa rosa; assembly: GCF_024868665.1. Lineage (NCBI taxonomy): Eukaryota > Metazoa > Chordata > Actinopteri > Cypriniformes > Nemacheilidae > Triplophysa > Triplophysa rosa. The sequence goes on from NC_079913.1 coordinate 15,726,557, forward strand.
TTATTTCCGAAAGCATACGGCACGTGCGGGGGGGAGGGGTAGCCTGAACTAAAGCACGTGCGCACCCATTGAAACTGCTGTCTTGTGTTTTGTTTCACTCACCGCATGCAGTTCATGTCCGCCATCTTTTAGCGCTGGGACGGTTCCATATATCAGTTTCAAACCATCTCCAAATCCAGCGTTATATCCAGCGTTTATATAACATTCATCACCCAAATGCAGTGAACAAACAAACACCTGAACTTCACGAACATATGCTCTCTCTCTCTCTCTCCTGCACACAAGTGAAATTGACGTCTGCGCATGCTCCTTCTCTCCTTGCTGATGCGTGAGCGTGCTTTTCCGGGAGAGTTGTCCAATAAGGGACTAAGAAAAATTGTTACCAAACAGTTTTATATGTTCGAAAAAAGCTTTCCGAAACCTGCACGATTGCTGGGGGAGTGTGTCGAACACAGAAATACTACGTCATACGCCCAACTCGTTTTTTGACAAGTTGTCCATGTTAAGCATGAGAAGACGTTTAACATTGTAAAGAAGTCAGAATGCATGACACATCGTTGCACCACCCTTTTAAGCAAAATAAAAGACCTAAAAACCTACCTTTATAACATTGCATTTATTCATTTAGCAGACGCCTTGATCCATAGCAACTTCGAGAGAGCATTTTTCTTCCAAACAGCCAACAATATTTGTAATTTACCAAGCCATGGATGTTGTTATTTTTCAAAGTAGCCAAGAATAAACACAATTTGTAATGTTCCAACAGAAACCACAAGGCAGATTGTGAGACTGGAGGTGAAATCTGGGTTGAATGTAAAAGATCCAGCAGTGATGGAGACCACCTTACAGTGGGTGAGCATTTACGTATTTGTGTTGAAACTGAAACACAAACAGTCCTCAGTGTAGTGCATGACGCAAGGAAGGCGACACATTCTACAATCTGTTGTGACATTTAAGCATTTTCTTCTGCTCAAAGTCCTGAAGATTTGACCTCAAACCCTCCCTGATGTCTGATGTCTGTCTTTTCACCGGCAAGACATTTATTTTATTTTTCGCTCATCTGCAATACGACTCTAAGACTTCTGCTGTCCGTTGTCATAGAAAGGGCAGTTTTGCATCCATTCTTAATCTTAAACTTCTTATAGACGTAGTCTAGATGTCTAAGACGTTCATCAGATGTTTTTACACAGCAGATGTTTTCCAGATCTTTATCAGATGTCTTACAGACATTCCTGTCCATCGAAAGTCACATGGAGTTGCTCATCAAGGTTCACAGGGTTACTTGATCAAGCTCCTTACAAACTTTATTAAATAAACGTCAAATAGAGTCTATTAAGTATGCGTGCTAAATGTTATTTAAGATGTGTTTAGTGAACGTCACATGGAACCATACATGTCAATCCATCTTGAATTGGACTAAAAGGAAGGAATGATATGGGTGGTAAAATGCGTCAGTTGTTTTGTTAATGCAGATAGTAAAGTTAAAGGGACAGTTCACCCCAAAATGAAAATTCTGTCATGAATGACTCACTCTCTAGTCGTTCCAAACCTGTATAAATGTATTTGTTTGGTTGAACACAGAGAGAGATATTTGGAAGATATTTTGGAGCGTGAATGTCCGTGGGCAGTATGAAAGCATTCGATTGTTTTAATTCCGTTGTCGAACATTCTCTTTACTTTATCGCATGCGGTGTGGAAAGGCTTTAAGAGTGAGTGTGTAATGAAGGAATGTGTTCTTCAGATAAAGCAGAAACTGAAGAATCGTGGAATGGTGAAGGACACGACAGTGACATGGAAAGTGCAGTCTGATGGAGATGTTTTCACACCAAAACATGAACATGAAGAGAAGCAGAAAGACTGTTCAGACGTCTGATTGATCGCATGACCAACTTTATATAATTAAGTAATTTGTTTAATTATTGTTTTAATGAGGTTTTAGCTGAGAAAGACATATTAAGATCATTTAGAGAAATTACTAAATGTGGCTTTAGATGAGCGACACATTCTCACTCTCGACTCGTCACAACGCTCGGTCAGCGCCCCTCGGAGTCTCTTTTTAATGCGCAGGGACCCCTTTGGGTTTGAAACGATTGATTTGTACGAGGAACAGATGCAAAAGCATTCAAAAGTGATGCCAAGAGGCGCTGACCGAGCATCAATATGTGACGAGTCGGGAGTGAGAACGGGTTGAGATGAAATGTGGCGTTTAAGATGATGATGCTGAGACAAGAAACTTAGGCCTTATATATTGCCATTTAGGATATAATACTATATTTTTTTATATTCTAGATCTTATTTTTAGCCTATTGCCTATAAAAGCAGACAAACTAAAACACTAAATAGACAAAATTGTGTTTATACGAAGAGAATACTTTGTTTTATTTACATATGATACATGTAACAATGTGAGCGGAAGTAGGGTGTTCTTATATTCTGTATGTTTTATTGGGTGTGTTAACTGTAGTAAATCGTTGAACCTTTAAATCTCGACATTTCAAACGTGATGCTTTTAAAATAAAATACATTGAAGTCTGTTTCAATACAATTGAAAGTAGAAATTGAGACTTGTGAAGGGTGAACTGAAATGAAATATTCTAATCATGTAAATTATATAAATAAATTATGTAAATTAGGAACTTACATTTAAATAATTTGATTGTTTGAACAATAAAACATTTGTGTTGAAACTAACTGTGCAGATATTTAAGTAAAACATGTTAAACAGATTATTGAGTGATGTTCGTCTGTGTCTCAGCAGCGTTAGGATTCTTGACTGTTGTCCTGACATCGGTGCTTCGGTCTTCATCATCGATATAAATACAAGACTGTATATTGTTTGTTTAAGAATTTCAGAGAGAAAAAAACAGTTCACATTGAGAGGAATAATGTGCCTAATATCGTGGTTCTTTAGAGTTCAAACTGCAAAACTACAAATCTGATGTTACTTTTCTAAATTAATTAGAAAAGCAAAATGCAGACTTAAGAAAAAAACTTGAATGACAAAAAAATGAAACCTTGACTTTAATAAAAAACATTTGTCAACAGGTTCCACAACATATAATTATGAAAGTTGAAAACAAACATTTCAAGGTTATCTAACTTAATGGGGTTGTTTTAGGAAGAAATCATATGTTTGACTCAAGCCAACTATTATCACTAATTTTTTCTCAACAAGAGACGTTTGAGTTTAACTTACTAAAGTCAGTTATGTTATATGGACTAACAAAATTTGCTTTGAATAGACAAATATGTAATATGCAACTTCTAAGTAAACTAATTAAGCTTGAATTGGATGTTTTGTTGTAAAATCATCAATCAAAACAAAATGCCTTCACTTACTTTAATTTTTACTAGTTACGTTAAATTAACTCTAGTTTGTCAACAGGTTCCACACAAATTACTTCAGTAAACTCAACTCAACATTTGTTAGTTCCTTTATTCACCAACACAAGGACACAAATTCTGTTTTACAAAACAGAAAAACACAGTTAAACATACCAATGAGTGACAGCATTTAAAGAGGGTTATCTTTACCTTAAACAAAAAAAAGCTGGCACACATCCTCTTTGCAGATCTTAAGTGCAGGTTGAATGTCAAGAGGAGGTGTTAATGGTATAGCAGAGATAGGGTCAGGGTGGGTGTGGAGGGTGAGACCCTGCATTTCAAAACGACAATAGAAGTCGTTCAGGTCGTCAGCCAGTCGTTGATTACCCACAGACTGAGGGGATGATGGCTTGTAGTTGGTAATGTCTTCCAGGCCTTTCCACACTGATGCAGGGTCGTTGGCTGAAAACTGGTTCTTCAGCTTTTCAGAGTAGCTTCTCTTAGCTGCTCTTATCTCCTTTGTCAGTGTGTTTTTGGCCTGATTATACAAGACTTTGTCCCCACTTCTGTAAGCATCTTCTTTGGCCTGACGAAGCTGTCTCAGTTTCATTGTAAACCATGGTTTGTCATTGTTGTATGTTAAGCGAGTCCTGGTGGGAATACACATGTCCTCACAGAAGCTGATGTAGGATGTCACTGTGTCAGTTAACTCATCCAGATCAGTGGCTGCAGCTTCAAAGACACTCCAATCCGTGCAGTCGAAACAGGCTTGTAAGGCCTGCTCTGTTTCGCTGCTCCATCTCTTTGCTGTTCTTGCTACAGGCTTGGCAGATTTAAGCTTCTGTCTGTAGGTCGGAAGAAGATGAACCAGGCAATGATCAGAGAGACCCAGAGCTGCTCTGGGAACAGAGTGGTATGCATCCCGTATTGTGGTGTAACAGTGATCCAGAATGTTGCTGTCTCTGGTGGGGCATGTGATATGCTGCCTGTATTTTGGCAGCTCACGGGAGAGGTTTGCTCTGTTAAAGTCCCCAATAATAATAATAAGAGAATCCGGGTGTTGCTGCTCCGTGTCAGTGATGTAATCCGCCAGCTGTTGCAGCGCCGCGCTCGCACAAGCATGTGGAGGAATGTAAACATTCACGAGAATAAATGAGGAAAACTCGCGTGGCGAATAAAAAGGTTTGCAGTTGATAGAGAACGCTTCTAAGTACGAAAAGCACATCTTCTTCAGTGTTGTTATATCTCTGCACCAACCTTCGTTTATATAAAAACATAATCCACCACCACACGTCTTCCCTGTTGACTCGGCAATGCGATCCGCTCTGAACAGCTGAAAACCCGGCAGATGTAACGCGCTGTCCGGTATGGTGTCATTGAGCCATGTTTCTGTGAAACACAGCGCAGCGGAGTTGGAAAAATCTTTGTTTGTCCTGGTGAGTAAGAGTATTTCGTCCGTTTTGTTGGTAAGGGAGCGGACATTCGCCAGGTGTATACTCGGCAGCGGGGTCCTAAATCTGCGTCGTCGGAGTCTGACGAGCGCACCCGCTTGCGTCTTTTAGAGCGTTTGTATAGAGCTGCCGCTCCTCCGAGTAAAATGTCCAGTAAGACGTCTGAATTTTCAAAATTAGGGAAAAGATTGATAGAAGGGCATTGCTTAATGTTAAGCAATTCGTCCCTGGTAAAAGTGATTAAAGACGAGTAGCTTAAAACAGGAAAAACAAACAAAAAAGACATAAGTACTAGAGCACTCCAAACCGAGGCAGTCATGCGCGGGGCCATCTTGAAGAATCATTCAATACATGTTTTGAGGGAAAAGCAAGCATAAAACGCTGACAATTAAATAAAACAAGTTGATTCAGCTTATACTTTGTGATAAATTCATACAGGAGATCGAGAAAAGTAATATAGAATATAAAAAATAGATAAAACCAATATAAGTAATAAATAATATATATACCAATTTGAGAAACGTAAGAAACAATAATCCAGTGCTATAGGTTTGTTAACACTACACAAACATTTGAACAATAAAACAACTAACAGAATATGTATAACCAAATCAAAAGGTTGAATAACTATATATAGATTTTTAATAAAATTAAAATGAAACCGGACGTACTTCTGGACCGTGCATGTCTGTACAAAATAGTAAAAATCAATAACAATACAAATAAGAAAAATAAATACAACACAAACATATCTGTGCTCTCAGTAAGAATTTCAACATCTCTAGAACACGCGCACGCACCATTAAGTTCCCGATGTCCAGACCTCGGTAGTTTTGTAGTGACATTTTTTTTGTTTTTAGTACTGCCAATTTAGTAGAAAACGCCTAGATAACTGATCTCAGGTCTGATCTACCTCAGCGCTCTTAAGTGTCAATCTGATTGAGTTGGCCAATCAAATGAAGAAAGGCGAAGATTACTGTCCAATCAAATGAAAGAGCGCGTGAGTTGCTATTGACAGATGTCATGCTCGAGTTCAGTTGAAAAAGCGCGATGTAAGTAGCTCTGTTTAACTGTTTAATGTTATATCATAGAAATGTTAGCGGCCATTCACATGTCGCGTCTAAAAATGCGCGCTAAATGCCGACTGCGTCGCTTTCTCCCTCTTTTCAGAGCGCCCGGAGTTCTTTGCACTCTCGTTTTGAGCGTGCTTGACGCGCGTCAACATTTAAACAACAAACCTGAGTAAACAACCGATTGTAATATCGGTCTGGTAATATAACAAAAACATTACCAGACCTTCACTAGTTCATCGTTTAATGTTTCATCAATGTTTACACATATAAATCACGTGAAATTCATGAGCGGCTTTTCTCCAGAGATCAATGCTCGTCGTGTTTTAATCTAACAGTGAAACAATAAACTCTTTACTGTCGTGTAGTTTAGTCTTTGAATAAAGCTCTGGATCTCTGCTCTGTGTTCACGCTGTTTTTAATCCGTCAAATTAATTTAAAACTCTGATTTTTACTCGAAATGTCACAGGAGAAAACACAAGAGTTTGCTGCTCACAGAGGCGCGCAGGCACGGACAGGTCGGGTTGAGTCTATATGGTTCTCATGTAGTGTTTAAGTGCGCAGCGCCGCTCAGTCCTCGCGCATTACTGATCAACTGTAGTGTGTGACAGCGCACATCTCACTAGAGAAATGGCAGAAACCGCTCCAGCAGCCCCGCCGGCGAAAGCGCCCAAGAAGAAGTCTGCAGCCAAACCCAAGAGAGCGGGTCCAGGCGTGAGTGAACTCATCGTTAAAGTCGTGTCGGCGTCCAAGGAGAGAAGCGGTGTGTCTCTGGCCGCCCTGAAGAAAGCTCTCGCCGCCGGCGGATACGATGTGGAGAAGAACAACTCCCGCGTCAAGCTCGCCATCAAGAGTCTCGTGACTAAAGGCACACTGGTCCAGACTAAAGGCACCGGCGCTTCCGGTTCATTCAAGCTGAACAAGAAACAAACCGAGACCAAGAAACCAGCAAAGACAGCGGCACCTAAAGCGAAGAAGCCTGCAGTGAAGAAGACCGCAGTGAAGAAGCCCGCAGCTGCCAAGAAGCCCAAGACTGCAGCAGCAAAGAAGACCGTCGCTAAAAAGTCTCCGAAAAAGGCGAAAAACCAGTCCGCCGCAAAACCAGCAGCTAAGAAAGCAGAAGAGCCCCAAGAAGGCGAAGAAGCCCGCATCACCGAAGAAAACCGCCAAGACCCGAAGAAAAACCAAGGCTGCCAAACCCAAAATGTAAAGCCTAGACAGCTAAACCTAAAGGGCCGCTCCAAAAAGAAGTAAATGCATCACTGAAGTGTTGATTTTAACCAAAGGCTCTTTAAGAGCCACCCAGCCTCATAAAGAGCGACTTCACAATGTTTGTGTCAACTGATTCTGCTTATGACTTGATCATTAGAGTCGGTTGTGGTGTCGAGCAGGTAAGATGAAAGTCACGCATTCATATAATTTTTGTTGTTTTCAAGTAGAATGAAAAAAGCAGTTTGATTGTGTGTAATTGTTTACACATACCGGACTTAAAGATTAATTATAGTAACAGCCCTAGCGCTGTGTTTTCATTTAGGAGCCATTTCTTTAAGTTTCCTCCCTATTTCAAAACGGTTGCGCGCCACACAGCATCTGTGAGGCGGGGAGAGAAGAGTTGGTTTGCGTTAATTGCTGCATCAAGTTCGAAAGCGATTAGAAAACTGAAATACTTGCAACAGTAAAAGGCTGGCAGTAGTGGTGGGCGATACTGCAAAATTTGGTATCGATCCGATACCAAATACATATTAGGGTCAGTATTGCCGATACCAATACCAATACGATACTTTTTACTTAAAAAAAATACTTTTGTGTAGGGGAGAGCAGTATGTCATTGTTTCTCAGGTGAATGAATGATCAATTCTTTAGACAATATTTTTTATTAATGTATTGAAGTCACAACGCTTCTCTTCCTCTCGGCCATCCTGATCTCTCATTCAATGTGCTATCAGCTTCGCTCACTCAGTTCGCTGCTCCTCGGCGCGTTGTGTCAGTGAGTCACGTGACGACACAACAACGAATCGCAGCAGGAGGGGAGGAGTAGCAAAGTGGGCCAGGATGTGAAAGCAGCGTTTGCTCAGGATTGTAGAGGTAGAAGACACGAGCAAAGTATAATGAACGTAGAGAGTGAGATATTTAAATTAAAATATCGATTCAATTACAATGTATCGATCTGATACCAATACCAGTGTTGGCATCGATACTATCGATATTTAGATCGATCCGCCCACCTCTAGAGCGAGACAGTTTCATCTTTCGTTCTCAGAGATCAAGCAGACGATCTCAGCAGAAGAAAATGAGCGGCAGAGGCAAAACCGGCGGTAAGGCGAGAGCTAAGGCCAAGACTCGCTCCTCTAGAGCGGGACTTCAGTTCCCCGTGGGCCGCGTCCACAGGCTCCTCCGTAAAGGCAACTATGCGCAGCGAGTGGGTGCCGGCGCCCCAGTGTATCTGGCCGCTGTGCTCGAGTACCTGACCGCCGAGATCCTCGAGTTGGCCGGAAACGCCGCTCGGGACAACAAGAAGACTCGCATCATCCCCCGTCACCTGCAGCTGGCGGTACGCAACGACGAGGAGCTGAACAAGCTTCTGGGCAGAGTGACCATCGCTCAGGGCGGCGTGCTGCCCAACATCCAGGCCGTGCTGCTGCCCAAGAAGACCGAGAAGCCCGCCAAGTCTAAGTAAACTGACGGGACTTCGTCTTCTGTAAACCCAAAGGCTCTTTTAAGAGCCACCCACATTATCAATGAGAGAGCGACGTGTCTGGTTTAAAATTATAGATGATATAAAAAACGCACATGTTGTCTCCGCCGAAATAAAATATATAGAATTATTAAATAGAATGACCATAATTTTTTATAGCTCTGTGTAAAGATAGAAGTAAGTTAAAGTATATATTATACTTGTATAGTAACCAATCGGAAAAGTTTCGTCACATGAAATTGCACGAGTTAGAAAAAATGTGTGTGATGTTGCTATGTGAATTTCGTGCATGAATTGGAGACTGAAACAGGAAAGGCGATGTCCCGCCAGTTTCATTTGAACGCATATCGCGCGGCCATTGGCTCTGTTACGAGCAACGTCACACATCAGCCAATCACATAAATCCGTACCCTTGACGTGCTGCGCGTGCTGGCCTTTAAAAACAGGCGCACCGAACCAGCCGGCACATTCTTTACGGAACGCAGAAGACACCGCAGCGATGGCAAGAACCAAGCAGACCGCTCGCAAGTCCACCGGTGGCAAAGCCCCGAGGAAGCAACTCGCCACCAAAGCCGCCCGTAAGAGCGCTCCCGCCACCGGCGGCGTGAAGAAGCCCCATCGTTACAGGCCCGGCACCGTGGCGCTGAGAGAGATCCGCCGCTACCAGAAGTCCACCGAGCTGCTCATCCGCAAACTGCCTTTCCAGCGCCTGGTGAGAGAGATCGCTCAGGACTTCAAGACAGACCTGCGCTTCCAGAGCTCCGCCGTCATGGCCCTGCAGGAGTCCAGCGAGGCTTATCTGGTCGGTCTGTTCGAGGAAACGAACCTGTGCGCCATCCACGCCAAGAGGGTCACCATCATGCCCAAAGACATTCAGCTGGCGCGTCGCATCCGCGGAGAACGCGCTTAAGTCCCGAGTTAATAACAACCCAACGGCTCTTTTAAGAGCCACCACATTCGCTGAACGATGTAATTTCCTGCCTTTCCCCGTATAAACCAGAGTAATTCATAACGGGACGATAATTCAAAGCTTAGGTATGAGCGTGGCTGTGTTGTAGTTCATAGTAAGCCATATTTGGCTTTACTCTGAAGATGATCGAACACAAGTGGGCTAACGTGTCTCACGGTGCGTGAATGTTTTCTACGGTATAATGTCGCAGTGACGGCGTCTAGTTTATAGTTTAACACATTTTTGTTGGAAAATCTTAAAAGTCACGCTTTTTTGTACATTAGATTATGTACCGATTTGCAGAAGGCTTCGGAGGGCAGACCTGCGACGAAAATCAAATACGTGACGTGCCACTTGCGCCGCCCTCGCGCGCCTGTGTTTCTAGTAGGTCCTGTAGGCACATGCAAAAATCCTCCGCTCTCTTCTCTTCAGCATAACGTACATATCTCGTGCATCATGTCTGGTAGAGGCAAAGGTGGGAAAGGACTCGGGAAAGGAGGCGCCAAGCGTCACCGCAAAGTTTTGCGCGATAACATCCAGGGCATTACCAAGCCCGCCATCCGTCGTCTCGCTCGCCGCGGTGGAGTGAAGCGTATTTCCGGTCTCATCTACGAGGAGACTCGCGGTGTGTTGAAGGTGTTTCTGGAGAACGTGATCCGTGACGCCGTCACCTACACCGAGCACGCGAAGAGAAAGACCGTCACCGCCATGGACGTCGTGTACGCGCTGAAGCGACAGGGACGCACTCTGTACGGATTCGGAGGTTAAACGCGTTTATTCCGAAGTAAAACATTTAAACCCAACGGTTCTTCTAAGAGCCACCCACTTTCTCACTCGAGGAGTTGAATTTCAGAAGTTATATCATATTGAACGAAATGCTCATTATCCCGGTGGTGTTTCGGAGAACTCGTACTTAAATTTATTCGATTTAGCTTGTTGTGCTGCACACTTCTGGGGCTCGAAAAAACCCCTAACTTGTTTTATTAACGTAAGCACGTGCAATAGATTGTGAATAACGCATAAAATTGATGTATTGCTTTCTGTACGAAATCTTTGAGGGACTGTGATGACACGATTACGCACTTATTTCCTAGTGTAGAGTTAATAAAGAAATAAACGTTTTTTTATCAAATTCGAAAAAGAGCGGGGAGTGAAAACAAGGGAAATGATCGCTTGTGGGAGGGTCACCTTCAAACACCAGGCTGTGGGCGGGAAACGCTTTCATTGGCTCTCTTTCCGACCCGTCAAACTATGAGCGGACCAATAGACACAATTTTATGGGTTTGGCCGACGAAGACACGCAATCAGAGCACGCGCCCGTGTCGCACACATTTGCATGCTGGAGTGAATAAATACCCCTGCGCGGTGGCTTGCTGGTACTTTTCTTCTTGACTTCAACTAAGCATCATCATGCCTGAACCAGCCAAGCCCGCGCCCAAGAAGGGCTCTAAGAAGGCCGTCACCAAGACCGCCGTTAAGGGAGGAAAGAAGCGCAGAAAGTCCAGGAAGGAGAGTTACGCCATCTACGTGTACAAAGTCCTCAAGCAGGTCCACCCCGACACCGGCATCTCTTCCAAGGCGATGGGCATCATGAACTCTTTCGTCAACGACATCTTCGAGCGCATCGCCGGCGAGTCGTCTCGTCTCGCGCACTACAACAAGCGCTCCACCATCACGTCGAGAGAGATCCAGACCGCCGTGCGTCTGCTGCTGCCCGGTGAGCTCGCCAAACACGCCGTGTCCGAGGGCACCAAAGCCGTCACCAAGTACACCAGCTCCAAGTAAAGCGACGCTTTCATCCGCCGCACCCAAAGGCTCTTTTAAGAGCCACCCATGACGTCACTCCAAAGAGTTTCTGATATTGGGTTTGTAGAACTCGTGTTAAATCTTTGCACGTCTCGTTGATGATCATTGATATTATTTTGATCAGATTAAGTGAATATTCTGTTGTGTGGTGAAGTGTAAGTGAGGAACACGAGTTTCTCTCGTCCTGCATGTTTAAATCCACACTTGTATTGACGATGTTTCTGTGTAGAGTGTCAACCAAACTCATGGTCTTAATCGAGACATATACTGTAGGCCCAGTTAGTAGTTTCCTTTCAATTCATTTTATAACTTCAAACTAAAAGTAGGTTTGTTCTAAGAGAGAAACTTATTTGCCATATTTTTTTTTTTCAAATGAAATGTGTTTTTTCACATTTTTCATTCAAAGGCTGTTTGAAAACTAGCAAACTTCGAGTTGTGACATGGCCTGATGAATATATGATTTTCCTTACAACAAAACAATTTGATTGTACATATTTTTCTTTAAAGACACAGTTCATCAAGAGAGAAAATTAGATCATCTAAAAGCTATTTTGTTAATGTCGAAAAACCAAACATTGCATTGTTTAAATAAAGCAAAACGTTGTGTATTTAATAAAGCATAAAATGATTCGACTTGAACATTCAAACCACTGCGATCAAGCGGACCACAAACTGTTTCTGAGTTTCAGGTGTTTATTTGGGATATATTTGTCACCTCACATGATAAGTATAATTGTGTCATGAATATTATATTTTTATCTAATCTGGGAACCTATTAAAAACATTCTCTAATATATTTCTGTCATTCAATTATTTAGTTATGTTTGTAGTTTGTTTTTCCAAATTATGAAGTAAATCAAACACCCTTTTTAGTGTTTTTAGACCCTTTTTAAATCCTCTGAGGGTTTAGGCTGCACTAGTTAGATCAACCGGAACCAGGAATGATAATTATTAATGATAATCTTAAACTATAATTGACCTTATTAGTAAGTTTATTTATTTTATTTAGCCTTGTTGTGCAAGTTCTCTGGAGCTTGTGCAGAGGCAGCAGCTTTTGCCAGAGGGGAACTGGAATCCCCTGGTTGGGCCTGGGTTCTCCTGAGGTTCGGGGGGGAAGCTGCTGGAGCAGCAAAAATGAGGATTTCGATTTAACTTATTATTCAATTCATAAAGACTTAAATACAGTACGAAGCGTTATCACAAATTGTTAAATATATTACCTTTTGTTGAATAAATGCTTTGAAATGGGAATATTATACGTCAAATATCAGTTGTGGCCGATGGCCGAGTCTCCAAGATAGCACGTCTGTCAGCACGTTTGCCCATCATCCTGTGATCTGTGATTATGTTAAACTTTAATCATTGCTTTAACAAATTAATTGATTGAACATGGAGAAGGGGCCAAGTGATGTCTGGTGGTCAAAGTTCAAGGCCGGCAGATTCCCTGGACAGAGCCAGAGTCCATGGTGCAACACCGGAGGCCATTGAAGGATTCTTCAAGTTGTCTGAGGCCCTCTATATGAGACATGGAATGAATGGAGGACAAGCCACATCTCATCTACATGTGTGATGAGACTGGCTTTGGCGACAAGCCTCGGTCAAAAGAGAAGGTCCTGTGCCCCTATTGAGTATTTGATGCTGGAGATTGTGTGTATAATTATGTTTCACTTTTACGCAGTAGAAAGTGTCATCATTCACATGTTTGTGTCGAACTAGATTAGCCTATCCCTTCTGTCATCGATGAGCTACTTCGAAGATGTGAGGACAAGAACATACACCTGCGAGAGATGCTTTAGAAATCTACAAAAGAAATATAACTTCAGCGCAGTTGTTATACGGTTAATATGCACGATCACGCTTCTTTTCAACTGTATTAATGAAATCAATCAACATCCATGAAATTATCCAACAATGTTTTACATATGTATTTGCAATAACAACACAACTTAAAATGTTCATATTCAACACCCTCTATCATTTCTTATCAAAACAGAGTTTTAGATTGTCACCTGTGGCTCGATGTGCCATCTCTTGGCTGTTCCATCTTTTTGTGAGCATTGAGGATCAAATGTATAGGCACTGTACAGGGGATTTTTGTGACGAGTCGATTAGAGAGTAGCAAAAAATACATCAGGTTTATTTTCCATCTTCTGGCAAATTTTCACAGCATTCTGATCCATTCCTTGCGGTTCTTTGTTGTTGTAGAACCTTTCTTTACACTCATCAAACACCGTCACCACTTTGGCCTGAGCGTTAAAAGCTCTCAGCGCAGTACAGGTGAGCAGGAAACATAGAAACATGTTCCAGTTGAAATGTTTCATACGACCGTGATGACAGACTGTGGCACGTCTGCTTAAATACGCAGTTAATAAATAACGCAGCCAACTCTTGACAGTTTGTTTTGCATATCCGTGGTCAGGGTGTTTTGCATATTTATTCAATTACACATATGTCTTTGTTACGTGGGACAGTCGTATTACTCTTTTGCATACCATTTTACATACAAGTCAACGAAGCAAAGCGTGTAGGACGAGTCATTTCAGTAATTTAGTTGGGCTGGAGATCATGTGACAAGCCGGTCATGGGACAGCATCATATATATATATATACTGTGAATACACACAACATTATTTGATGTCTATTTTTGATCTCGCACCTGGCTAAGATGCTTTGGATGTGCGTACTTCTTATATTTCTTTGATGCCATCATTTTATGATTGAAAACCTACTGATATCACTGATATCAGCATGGCCGTACGCAGGATTTTAGACATACCCAGGTCCGAGTTTGTCCCAAACCAAACATTTTGACGTTCTTGATCTACATATGTGTGTTTTAAAACGTTTTGAGTGCAAATTACATAACAACAGCTTAAATCATGTCTGTCTTTTCATGCGTGTCAGTAATGAAAGTAAACACACGGTCAATTGATATTTTTATACAAATACTATCAGATTGACATGCAATCTGTCTTTCATAAAGAAGCATGACTTTTGAGTGAAGATTTTTTTGAGTGAACTATCCCTTTAATTGTTTGTTTATTCGACATACAGTAGACATCAAATTACAAAAGTTGCAGACACTTAGTTTTTTTTTTATAGGTCAACTTAAAATAATATAGAAACAGGATTAAAGGGATGTATTTGAATTATTAGCAAATAATATCGTTGTTTTAATAGTCTAAGCACAACCTATAAACACACCTGAGCCACAAAGCCACACAGTTTAGCATAAACTCATGTTTTTTTTTTGTTATTAAACACCTAAATGATATGTTTGCAGCGTTTTGTAGTTTGGATTAATCTTCAAACTGGAAACTCTCCTTATCGTTTACTCATCGCAAGTTTTCATTGTCCGCTGTAACAGAGCTGAAGTATGTTTGTTGAGGCAATGAGACACAAGATCCATTAGAATCAGCTGAAGGTGGTTGTTGTTGTTGTGAGGTTATATATATAGCTCATGAGAGTGATGTTGTATTAGTGTTTTAAGTTTCTGTGATACTTCTATGTGATTAAAGCAGTGGTGAGGTGTCAGACTTTTATTAATTTACAGGAAAATATTCCTTACATTTGTTTTGTTGCTGACTCAGTTAGACATGAGGAATCAGTGTATGAAGCTCAGCAATGGTGACAATCAACAAAATAAAACTTCATGCTGCAATGCATGCTGGGTAACATTTTAGAACAACACTCATTCATGACTCCCAGCATGCATTGCAGTTGATCTGTTTATCTGAATTAATTGGGGATTGTCACCATTGTTCAGATTTGTATGAAGAGTGTTGATGTCTGAGCGTGTCACTTGTGTTCATTTGGTCACAGTAACTTTTCACTTGTAAACCAGAACATTTAAATCAGTCATGAAAGATCAGATTCAAGATTATATTGTGTGAGTTCTCATCTTTATTTATTTCATCTCATCTTTAGATTCACAATAAAAGTATCCTGCATCACATTATAAAGCATATACATATTTAGTTTAATCCACCACATTTCATAAAACAATTTTTAATATGTTTTTTACCTTAAATACTTAAGAACATTAAAAATCTACTATCTTACTTTTACTCAAGTAAAATGATTGTTGAGTAAATTACTTGAGTAAAAGTAAGAAAGAACTTTGACTTTTAATGTACTTTTTTAAATGTAAAAATTGCCATGTAGTTTTCAAATGCAGTTGAGTAAAAAGTATGATGTATGCCATGCTTTATAATGCATGTAAGTAAAACATTTCCAAAGTAAAAACACCAGTAAACAAAAGTAAAGATACTTGATCCCTGAGAGTAAAATACTCAAGTACTGTACACCTCTGCTATTGGCAGACTGATTGAGAAGGCGCGTTCGCCAGAGATCGCTTTTATTTTGAAATCCTTGTGCACACGTTCACCGTAATGCGCAGTATATGCGCGCATAACAAAACAGCGTGAGAGCTAGTTTCGGTTTAACCGACTTGACCGCAGTGGAGTACTTGGGCAGATGGGAGAGAAAATAGTCTCAAAACACTTTCTACGTGTATAATCATGAATGCAGTCTTTCTACATGTAACTTATAATCATTGAACATGACGCAGAACCATATCGCGCTGTGAATCACGTGACGTTTAGAGTTCATCACACATCGCAACGCGGAGCAGGCCTACTTCTGGAGACAAGTTAAGAGGGGGAGGGCAATACTCGAGTTTAGCGGGCAGTTCATGGACTTGTAGGTATTTCATTTCTTTGTATTTTGCTCGTAAAGGTTTTCTTTAGTGGCCACAAGCCTGAAACAAGGGGGTGCGGTAAAGTTGTTGTCCTAGTGGATATTCGTTAGAGATTTGGTCTTTCCTTCAATATTAACTGATTTGTGTGGGGAGAATAGTGGCAAATCGCACTGTACCTTATTCCGATCATACAGGTAAACCATAATTTTAAGATTAATTGGGGCATAGTTGGAAAATGAGATCGTTTTATGCATCGAAGTAGAAAGTTGCAATCTCCAAACAGGCCAATGAATATCTCTAACTATAAACACGGTAGTCTATGGATAAAATAACGTATAAACTGTAAAGGTTTAATTTTCATGTATAATGAGTACATTGGTAAATTAATTAAGTTAGATTTTCATAATTTCATATGATTTATAACTCGGCTATAACTTTCTGTCATAAAATACATGTATTTAGCTTTGTGGTGGTTTTCCTTAAAGACGTCGCCTGCAGTGTGTTCACACGCCTGGCACACATCCAACACAACTTGAATTTTGAAAAAACTATTTTGTGAATTTTCGAAAGTGGAATATGTTGTGTAACTTTCTGGTCATGTGACCGGATGATGTCATGCCTGAGCTAGCTCAGCCGGTGTTGCGTAATATTCAGTTTCCGTGAAAAACTGTTGCAGTGGGCGGGGTTATTGTGATTATTCATAGTTCGTTCCGCGGTGGGCGTGGCCTTTTGAACTGGGCGCAAGCGACTGGGAAGGAGTGTCCTGTCTGCTCTTCCCTAGTTTGGTGAATTATTTCGTTAAGGTAATAAAGGCGAATGCTCATATGCCCCGTTTAGATGTACAACTGTTTATGTTATTCACATAATAGGCTAAAATGCTTATTGTTTTGCATGTGCTTTTATAAAAACGCTTTCTCGTGGACATGTGGCAATGTTTTTGCTGTGTAGCTTACGTGGATGGTACTAAACGATACTAAATCAAATCGAACACATTTCACTTTTTTTGGCGTTTATTTTCAAGCAAAACTGGGTCCTAGTTGTTGTGTTTTTTCTTTTCATAACTTGTATTTACTGCAATTAATCTCAGATGTGGTTCGATGAATGTTCAAAGAAAGGTTTTTTTAAATGTTCTCCGGTGTTGTTTTGTGTTGACTCGTGTCGGTTTTTTTGTCAAGAGCCTTACAACAATTCAAAAGAACAATGAGCAGGCGATAGGTGTTTATGGGTGTTTTCCTGTGAAGGGAGAACTAACGACAAAATTGACATTTTAAACATAAATATCCTAGTATCGTTTAGTACCATCCACGTAAGCTACACAGCAAAAACATTGCCACATGGCCACGAGAAAGCGTTTTTATAAAAGCACACGTTGGTATTTTTATATAACATATGCAATATGAAGTGTTAATGGTCGCTACTTTGTCATTAAAATGTTTGTTTATTGGACAAATCCACTATCTAATCCAATTAATTTGCGTTTAAAAAAGGAAACTCATCGTGAACGTCACTACGGCAAGCAGCAGGTGTCTGACTTGACTGCTCCTTTTTCAGCTCCTCCCTCGACTGCAAGCGGCTGCAATCTCGCCGATCGGTCTGCGCAGCGCGGCACGAGGTCGAACACACCTATTATCTTCACACACGCCCGAGACACATCTTGAATTTTGGCTATGGGATTTTGTGTGTTTTTGATCAATATTTGAACATTTTAAATCTACATAAATTCCTAGTCATGTGACTCAGTGCTGCCTCACCCCCTGGAATTTCTCCACAAACATTCCTCACACATGGTACATGCAGTTGTTTGTGTTTATTTGTTTTTTGTTGATTTTTGTAGAAATTTGTGAAATATTCAAATCTATTTAACCTTCTGGTCATGTGACACAGCATTGCCACACTGTAAAATGTTCACTTACATTTCTCACACATGGTACACGCAGTTGTTTGAAGTTATATGACGTTGTTGATTTTACAGAAACGTAAATTATTTTAATCTATTTAACTTCCTGGTCATGTGACCTGATGTTGCCACACCCACTGTAAAATGTTCAAAAACATTTCTCACACATGGTATATGTCTTTGTTGATTTTATAGACTTTTTGAACTTCCTGGTCGTGTGAACCAGCGAGTAAAATGGTATTGTATTGAAGTGTAACGATATTTTTTCTATTTTAAAATTAAAGGGCGAAGGCATGAAACATTTTCCCATTGTCCAGACGAGACCTGAACCTGCATTCTTGTGAACCCACAACCATGCCAACCATGCACACAGTATAAAGACGCGTGTCCGTGCATCACCATCAAATTATCTAAAAATGTGAATTAAAAAAGAAAAAAACATTATTGAACAAAAATGTATTACATTCATTTTCCTAAAGAAATATAAGTTAGATCTGTAAGGCTTCGGTCATTTTTGACCACGAAGGAGCCAAGTGTGACCCCTAAATGAAGAATCCCAGAGTATTAAAAAAATCCACGATTTACAGTCCTGATATATAATGAGTGACACACTGAGGTGGCCAGTAGGGCTACTGTCATTCAAAAGTGGAATGATTCGGTGCAACTTACTTAATGCCTATATTTTCTTTCATAAAACAAGACTAAATATCTTAAGTCATTTTTCTTGTTAAGTAAATGTATCTTGATTTAAGAAGTTTTAGCAAAATAACAGCTAAGTAAGAAATTCATATTTTGCACCAAAATATGGTAAAACAAATTTAGGTACATTCACATTTGAACATTTCTGACAAAAGTATATGAACAATATTACAAAACAGAACAAACATGTTCCCTTTACGCCATGTCACATGATTTCAAGGAACACAGACACTAAGGGGTGGTTCTCAGTTCGTATTTTGCTCACATGTTACCATGTCTATATAAGATGAGATCTACACTTTTACTTTCTATTTGCAATTTAGGAGTTTAACAGACTGTCACACAGAGGTGTACTCACAGGTTTGACTTTATTGCTTAATATTATCAGTTTTATCTGTTTGTTTTCAATTATTCTGTGTCTTTATATATTTGAATTAGTCAGAAAGTTGTCTAATTTTTACTGTAATGTGGTGCAGGTTGGTGTTTTTTTATTCAATATTTGAGTTTCCCAGTTTATTTTCCAAGTAAATGAATAGTTTGAACTGGCACATATTCTACTTGCTATCGGTGTTAAAAACAAATCCAGAATCCAGACCTGCTAGAAATGTTTGGTCCTGAGCACGTTCTCAGGACGTCCCTGCTGGTGTCGAATGGTCACGATGTGGAGTTTTTTAAAGGGTGTGGGGACATTATTTGGTGCACCTTCACAAAACATTCAGGACGTTCTCTGAACGGTAAGGCCAACCCCAGACAGCAAGCTCAAAGGTACAAACCATTGAATCAATGTTAAAAATGGTTGATATGTCAATGTGAACTAGTGCTATTAATGTTGAAACAATCTTGAATTTGAACAAACCACCATTACTGTGGTCAGTGTCTGCTTTAGGGCTCCTGACTCTGGATTTCCTCTTTCAATGCGTGCAATGTGTTTGTGCATTGTTGAAGGATAAAAATGAAACAGTTTGTGTTTGCTGTATTTGGTCTTTATGAGCAATAATAAAAATAAGGTGCTTTATGTAAAACTGTAGTTTGAAGAAAGATATTTGTATTAATCTTAAAGTACTGTGACAAAATAAACAAAAAAGCTACTGACACATTTAGCCATCAATAGTACAAGAGTCGAGGTCCCAAGTAAGGCAAACACTGATCACAATAATGGTGGTATGCTGAAATTTCAGCATTGTTCTACATTAATTTTACATTTACATTTAGTCATTTTTAGCAGACGCTTTTATCCAAAGTGAGTACAAAGTAGGGGAAAACAATAGAAGCAATTAGTGCAACAAAAGAACAGCAATGCACCGGTGCAGTAAAACTGGTCTCAGTCAGCCTATCACAGTATACCAAGCTAAGAATTACTCCTTTTTTTTGGGGGGGGGGGTGGTTGGAAAGTAGAAAAGAAGTCGAAGACTGTACTATTGGGTCAGATGTTGATGGAAGAGATGTGTTTTTAGAAGATAATTTCAGGTGCAAAAGTGATATTGATTTAACTCCATTTACATTGACCAATCAACCATTATGAACATTGATTCAGTGGTTTTCATCTGCTCTCTTGCTATCTAAGGTAACTAGAGATGAGTTGAATCAGGTGTTTTATATAGAGACACATCTAAAACATTCTGTCAGGGGGTTCCTGAGGATCAGGACTGAGAACCCCTGAGGTAAACCACTGACTTGATTTGACTTGAGACTTGACTTGCCCCCGCCTCAAGCCCAGTGTCTTTATTGAATTGTAAAGGCCATTTTCCCTGAGTTTCTATGTATTAAAGTTTGTGTTCCTCAATTATTTGTCTCTGTAAGCTTAATCTTGCAGAGAACCGTGACAAAAGTCCAACTGGTTTCTGTTCTTATTCTTTTTTTTAGAAGGTAAAACATGAAAGTCTTAGAAAAAATACCTAATTGAAGAGATTATAAAGAATAAAATGTATAAAAGCCTATTATGCTGTCTCACAGATTTTTATTTATTTAGTTGTAGGTCTCGCTTAAAAATGGAACAGATTTTAAGCTTCGTGTTACTGGGGAAAAAAGGAGCTGGGAAAAGTGCATCTGGAAACACAATACTGGGACGACAAGCTTTCATATCAAATAAAAGCTCTAAATCTGTCACACCAGATGTGGTGGAAGAATCTGGAATGGTTGATGGACAACAGGTCACTATTTATGACACACCAGGATTCTGTGACCCAGAGATGAGTGAAAATGATATTCAGCAGATGATAAATGAAAAGGTTTTCCAGAAATGTGAATCAGGTGTGTGTGTGTTTCTCCTGGTCATCGAAGCTGACAGTTTCACTGCAGATGAGAGAGAAACTGTGAAGAGGATTGAAAAGCTCTTGGGAGAAAATCGCTTAAATCAAACCTGGATTCTCATCACCGGAGGAGATAAACTGAATAAAGAAAACAAGACAATAAAAGAATTCCTTGATGAAAATAAGAGCTTGAAGGAACTCATTCAGAAGTACAGTCAGAGATACCATGTGTTTGACAATGAAAATCAAAGATCTAGTCACCAAGTTAGAATCCTGTTGACAAAGATCATTCAAAAATCATTGGGGTTAAAGGGTAGGTCTTCTTAGAATGAACAGATATTGTTTAAGTTTATGTATCATATGGTTAGTAAACATCTTACATTACCTTTCAAAAGGTTTTGTCCTATTCTCTTAGACTGGCCTACTAAAGCTGTTGAGCTTATTTTATGCAACAATCTTTCTTTACTGTCTTTGGTCAATCAGACTGATTCGAAGACACGGTCTTAAAATCACATCTACTGTATGTTTACAGAAACAGTGGTTTTCACAAAACCTTTTAAAACTTGCTGTCATTATGAAGATTTTTCATAATCATTAGCACCACACACAACTACAAAACGGTGATGATTTCAGTTATCACCAATCAACACCATTGGATTAGATTCTCATCCACACAACCACAGCACACAGTTACAGCCTACCAACATTTGGACATGTGAAAATCAAGGGTCAAGAGCCCAACTCAAGGAAACACTGATCACCATGATGGGAAATTGACATGAACGCAATACTTACATCTGTTTTTCTTGTATTCAGCATCAGATGGAGGGAGGCTCTTCAGACAGATCCCTAACAACAGAGCAAACACTGAGGATGAACAACGCACAGCTGATGGTGGTCTCTCACGTATAAGGATTGTGCTGCTGGGTAAAACTGGTGTTGGGAAGAGTGCAGCTGGAAACACAATACTACGACAGAAAGTTTTCGAATCTAAGCTGAAATATGTTTCGGTAACCGATACATGTTTAGAGAAAACCAACACTGTTTCAGGCAGATAAGTGTCTGTAGTTGATACTCCTGGATTTTTTGACACAAACGTGAAAGTCGACGCGTTAATGATAGAGATAGCGAGAACTATTTATCTGTCCAGTCCTGGACCTCACACTTTTCTGATAGTTTTAAGAGCAATTGACAGATTCACTGACCAGGAGAAGCAGATCTATGATCTCATTGAAATAATGTTTGGTGAGGAAGTTTCAAAACATGCCATTGTTCTCTTTACACGTGGAGATGAGATAAAGGGGGAATCTTTAGAGACTCTTATTAACGAGAACTGTGCTTTAAGAAAAATAGTTCAGGAGTGTGGCGGCAGATATCATGTCTTTGAGAATGCGGAAAAGGATAACACAAACCAGGTCAGTGATCTACTGCAGAAGATTGACACAATGATAGAGCAGAATGGAGGACACTACAGTAATGAGATGTTTGAAGATGCTCAGAGATTAAGACAGGAGGAACAAAAGAGGAAACAGAGAGAGGAAGAGGAGATTCAAGCAAAAACATTGGAATTAGAAGAAATGAAAGCGGAGATGAAGAGAGAGAAAGAGAAAAGAAAACAAAGAGAAGAGGTGGCTGAGAGAGCCAAACAAGAGAGGAAGGAACGAGAACAAGAGTTAAAAGCCATAGAAGAGGAGGTTCAGAGAATGATCAGAAAGTTACTAACACAACCTAACGATGCATTTACACAATTTTCTGGGAAGTATAAGCGGAGGTTTAGTTTAGCTGCTTTTGCACTTGATAAAGTCAGTCTGGGTATTGTTGTAGCATGCTGTTGTATTCTTGGTGGCCCTGTTGGTGTTGCTGTTGCTGGTGCTGTTGCTGGTGCTGCAGTGATAAAAAGTGTTTTAGGACTTTAATGTGCACAGAACAAATTCTTACTGCTCACAGATCCATGTACATATTTCCTTACTTGTTATAAGAAAGTGTTAAAAGTTGTTTCTGTACAGATTAATTCAGAACCTACTAATTGATTATAATATGAATTATAACAGAAATGTGATTTTGACAGATACACGATATTATAGGACGAAGAGATCCAGCTGTGATGATTAAGCTCATTTTATATACAGTACACAACATTTAAACAATATAATGAACCACATTGCAAATCAATGAGTATCTTGAGCATTTTTCATTGTATTTGCATTAATAGATAGTTTGATTAATGCAGTTTCATGTGTTATATTATGTTCCATATGTTTCCCAATTTAATATTCTGCTAATACACATTAAATAAACTTTTCTAAATGTTTTATGTCGTCAGGACTCAGATTCTTACGGCCGTGTATGTTCTAGGGCAGTGGTTCTTAACTCCAGTCCTCAGGCCGACAGAATAGTTTAGATGTCTCCCTATCGAACGCATGAAGAAGTGAATGAGATAATGAAGTGATGATTGAGTCATTAATGATGAACTGATCACAAACACAATCACTGAAGAACACATCAACAATGAGAAGTCACCCTGATTTAGTTGGGCTTTGTTATTCGAACCAACAGAAATTGTGCTTGTCAAAAAGTTTTTTTTTTGTTTAATTTAATTGTTTACAGTGTTACACATTAAAGCAACTTAAAGGTGTAGTGTTGTTACATTCTTACAATGATTTTATTGTGTATTAAGGACACTTTTCCTCATGTTCACATAACACAAGTAAATATAAGAGCATTCGACTGTCGTTCTTTCTAGCTGTGAACAGATTTGAAATGAACCAGCGCTGTCTCAAGTGATCAACAAATAAATGACGTTTCGTGAACTCCTCCGTGGTTAGTATCATTTTAAACATCTCATATCAAATCGTTCGTCTTTGGGCTCAAGAAACCGTCAAAGTAAACAGCGACTTGTAGTAATGCGCTCACGTTGTGTGTGTTGTCAATGGCGACCTGGATGGTGCGTGTCCGCGGGAAACATCAGTGACACGCACAGTTGACTATCACACACAGCCTCCACTGGTGGCAGGTCGCGTTCTGCTTGTCTTTCCACATGAAATAACAACTAGAAGAAATTCCAAATTTGCAGGTCGCATATGCGCGAGTACTCATACAAAATGCTTCCGCTGTCTCGAAAACTGGTCGCATTTAGTTGTAGTCTGGAGCTCTGCATGGTCTGTTTGAATACTCGATTCTGATTAGCTGGAAGTTGTGCATTAAAACCCTTTAAAGGAGCGATGAATTAAGACATCAATTTTAACCCGTGCATTTGTTATCGAGGTCGATGCTGGACTTGCAGAGAGACTAAAATTAAAAAGCAGTGCTGTGCAGTCAATATTGGATCCGATAAGAATGGCGCAGCAATCTTATATGAGTAAAAAAAATGTTGTACTATGCGTCACTATTTCTTTGCTAAAGATCGCTTGATATGCCCTGATAGCACCATTCCCACGGGATTAGTGTTACCTGAGGACCTCTTGTCATTTGTAATAATTGCAGAGGTTGTCTGTGATCTTAATCCCGTGCGAATCGGCCATGTCTGTAATTTGTAAAGTAAAAATTCCCCCAACAAATGACCTACCATATTCTGACGAACACCGAGGTCCTGTGATAATATTAGTCCCGTGCGAATCGGCATCTCTGTGGTTTGGCGAGCTCATATATCATTTATCGGTTTTATCCACCGTTTGCGAATAATGGAGGCTGTTTGAAGTGTTGTTGGTATTATTTCGGGTGCTGTGTGATATCCATAAGTTACCGGGAGTCTCCCGTTTGTTTATTTATCATGGAAACTCTCGGAACATTGGAGACCCGCGATCACTGTGATCTTCTGTCCAGTTCGCGATCACGGGTCTCACTTGCTGACAGGTACGGATATCATTAAACACCATACAACTATAGGCTATACAAACTATACGCAAAGCCTTGCCATCACATCCGGGAAATAAGTCAGTAAATTAGAGTGAAATCACAGGCTTCATTTATCCCGTGCGAATGCGTCACATGAAATACTGATGTGGCGAGGTAATTTATAAATCACACGAGGTCCCCAGATAATACTAATCCCGTGCGAATAGGGCGAATGTGTAACCTAACGTTACGTCTCTAACCAAATTCACAGAAGGCTCCAACTAAGTTTACTACGCAAACTGCTATCCAATCATAGCAGTGGGCGTTTACTTCAAAGTCTTCAATGCGGTACGCCCATTCAAACTGAGCATTTGTCGAGCCGGCCTCAAAACCCGGGTAGAAAATAGCCTATTACTTTTACGTTTTTGAATGTTAAAACCACGCGAACGTCATAAGTAGACCTCATACAACAGTATAAAACAATAAACAAGCCCAGTTCATGACTCCTTTAATGCACAGGTTGCTCCAGTCAGTTTGATTACATTACAAATTAACTGACAAAATAACTGTCATTTTCACCTGTTTGATCTAACATTACACTGTAAACATCAATAACATCTTTAACTTGGCAAATGACCGTGATGTAAGCTTCGCGTCGGGTGCTTCTTGGCCTCCACATTGTGCATTAAAACCCTTTAACGCACGGCTAGCTGTGGATCATCCCTTACATGTTTATCTATTACAGAAAACACAGCACGCGTTCTTAATTTTATTAATCAGAATGATCAGAAAGTTACTAACACAACCTAACGATGCATTTACACAATTTTCTGGGAAGTATAAGCGGAGGTTTAGTTTAGCTGCTTTTGCACTTGATAAAGTCAGTCTGGGTATTGTTGTAGCATGCTGTTGTATTCTTGGTGGCCCTGTTGGTGTTGCTGTTGCTGGTGCTGTTGCTGGTGCTGCAGTGATAAAAAGTGTTTTAGGACTTTAATGTGCACAGAACAAATTCTTACTGCTCACAGATCCATGTACATATTTCCTTACTTGTTATAAGAAAGTGTTAAAAGTTGTTTCTGTACAGATTAATTCAGAACCTACTAATTGATTATAATATGAATTATAACAGAAATGTGATTTTGACAGATACACGATATTATAGGACAGAGAGATCCAGCTGTGATGATTAAGCTCATTTTATATACAGTACACAACATTTAAACAATATAATGAACCACATTGCTGTACTAAATCAATGAGTATCTTGAGCATTTTTCATTGTATTTGCATTAATAGATAGTTTGATTAATGCAGTTTCATGTGTTATATAATGTTCCATATGTTTCCCAATTTAATATTCTGCTAATACACATTAAATAAACTTTTCTAAATGTTTTATGTCGTCAGGACTCATNCTGTATTGATGTTGAATATGTGACAGTTCTGCAGAGGTGTATAGACTTGAGTATTTTACTCAGGGGTCCCAAACTCAGTCCTCGAGGCCGGTGTCCTCCAGAGTTTCTCTTCACCCTAATCAAACAAATCAAACACACCTGATGTAGCTTCCCTGATAGCAAGAGAGCGATGAAAACATTGAATCAATGTTAAAAACTGTTGATTCCTCAATGTTTGTTGTCAGCCACCATTATTGTGATCAGGGTTTGCTTTAGTTGGGTTCTTGACTCTCGTGCTTTAATGTCAAGTTTTCATTCACTTTTTCTTACGGCCGTGTATGTTCTAGGGCAGTGGTTCCCAATTCCAGTCCTCAGTGCCCCTGACAGAATAGTTGAGATGTCTCCCTATTGAACACATGATCAAGTTAATGAGATAATGAAGTGATGATTGATCATTAATGATGAACTGATAACAAACACAATCACTGACGAACACATGAACAATGAGAAGTCACCCTGATAGTGTTTAGTGTTTCCTTTAGTTGAGCTCTCACCTTTGACTGCATCATTTCTGGCGTTAGCTGTGACGGTGTGTTTCTGAAGCACGTTTATAACAGCCTAACATAAGACAAAATAATTTGATCCTCTAACTGGTAATAATGGGCACAGAGCTGTTTTTCTCGTTTGATGTAGGTGTGTTTTGTATGTGTCTGATTAATATTGTGCCTGACTCAGTCACTGTCACACAGTGGGGAGACATATTTTATGATGGAAAATAAATTACTATTACAAATAAAAGCCACATGAAGAATTCAGACGTGAAGAATCAGCTCATGAAACTCAACAGCGATGACACTCAACAAGAGAAAGCTTCGAGCTGCAATGCATTGTGGGTAACAGCATAGAACAGAACTCACCCATGACTCCCAGCATGCATTGTAGCTTCCCAGTTTCTTCATCAAACTTCTCACGCCTGCACACAAACACTTGTGTTAACGCTATTGAATTAGAGCTATTGGAAAAAGAACTTTCATACTAAACCGCAAGGGTCAAGTGCCTAACTAAAGAAAACACTGATCACCTTAATGGTGACTTTTTCAACAAAGCAATATTCTGTTAATTCTTAATAAGAGCTTTCGTATGCACAGATGCCAGAAATAAAGTGAAAGTGTGTCTGTAATAAGTGAAGATGTTAATGGTGTTTGTGTTTAATTCTCTGGTGAGATCTTGACAGATTTCATGTGTTCATCTGTTATTTACACTTGATGTTCATCTAAGACTGTGTGACTGTACGTCAGGTCTGGTTGTTGTGTTTTCTTTCTGTTTTGTTCATCTTTTCTTCTGTGATTCTGCTCGTTAGCAGCAAATGTTCATCAATGATCACTTCATCATTCACTCTCATTAACTTTTGCTGTGTAACTGAACTCAAAAACAACATATGTAGTTCACAGGAGTTTACTGTAATGTTGGGTAAACACTAAATACAATATTTTATTGTGAAAAATCACAGTAAAATCTTGTGAAAACCTGGCCATTTTTAACAGTGCATTGGCCAACCCAGACACACACGCACACCAACACACGCAATCATTCAATGATTGGAATCACTTGTTCTGGTGTATTTGAGCTCTTGGTTTTACACGTTCATTGTTCTGTATCTGTGTTTGTTGATGATGTATAATAAGAGATTTAGTGGATGTGATGTGTTGATGTGTTTCTAGTAACTTACTGTTAGATTATTTTGTTTCTCACTAATATAAAATGTAGTTAGCCCTTCTCTAGAATCTTCTACAGTGTGAGTAGCTTTCAGTACTTTTCCACTGAAGCTCTGTGTGTTTCATATCATGCCATATATATAGTTTTGTCTCTGTTCGTGGCGGTCTCGACCGCATCCTGTTTTCTCGCTATGCAGGTGCAATTATTCAACAATAGGTGTTCTATTATTTTAGACCTCATTGCACCTCGCAGACTTTTTAAGGTAAAATGAAAGGTGCAGCCTTGAATGAACAGGGACATTCAGATACTCAGACAGAAATGTCGCCAATGTGAACGCAGGTTCAAGAAAGATAGACTCCAGGTGTCCTATGAATTGTTGAGAGACTCCTTGCATCATTTTCAGAAGGCTGCCAAGGCTGGCAAAGCTAAATATTTATCGGATATCAACTCTCACTGTCCAAGAACACTTTTTTCAACTATTGACTTGGTCCTGAATCCCCCTGTGCATATATTACCTGAGACCTCCTCTTCTTTATTTTCTTGATTTTCTCAGGTTTTTCGTCGATTAAGTGATTAATGCCAGGGCTCAGGTCTCTACTTTGATAAACCCGGTTTTGATTCCTTTTCATCCACCATGCACTGGAGTGAATTTGAATTACTCTCTCCACACCCAGATAGCAGATTTTTGTGGCCCAAATCCGGCCCACACCTTACTCCCCATCCCACCTCATCTGGCCCACATACCACGTGGAATGACGGCCCTTGGGTGGTCCGCTCCTATTTGCCAGATTTGGGCCACAAGCAAGCCAAAGCAATGCCGCATGTCAGCCAAAAACAAAACAAATAAAGCAGAACTGACCCAAATTTAAACAACAGTTCATTTCAATTCTGGCCCAGATTTATTCTAAAACCAACACCTTTCTGTGCTCCTGTTTGACAGAATTTGTATTGAGTTTCATTATTATTATAGTGATGATTGAGTCATTAGTGATGAACATCTGCTGTTAACAAACATAATCACTGCAGAAAAGATCAACAAAAACTACAAAATTAAATTTACCCAAAGAAACACAACAACTACAACCTGAAACACAACCCAGCTAACAAAAGTTTGTTATAAGAACGTTCCTTAGAGGTTTTTCACGTTTTCAAATATTCAAAATGTCAGTTTTTTATGTTTTAAGAACGTTCCCAGCTGACAAAAGTCACCGTCATGGTGATCAGTGTTTCCTTGAGTTGGGCTCTTGACCCTTGACATTTACTCTTTAGATTCGCTGTAACTATGTACCTTTAATGTGCATTTGTAATGCAAATACAATTGATAATCTAATCAAATGTTGTTGGTTGGTGGTCATTGAGATTACTATCATGTTTAAATCTGAATAAATTGCTGTGTTGCCGATCCTGAAAGAACATTATAACATCTGGGAGTTTGATCTGAATTAATTGGTTAATTATCACCATTGCTGAGATTCATACATTGATTCTTGATGTTTGTGTGACTCTAAAATGTCTTTTGATAAACATACATCCATTTTTCACAAATTTTTCTAGACATCAAAATACAATCAGACTCCCTGATCTTATAATGTTCTTTCAGGATCAACAGCATAGCACTCAATCCAAACAAGAGTACTGAATCAAATCACAACATCACAGTGGTGTCAATGAATCCATACCAATAATATTTGTTTAGATTCTCATTTGCACTGCAATAACAAGTGCACTTTAAAAGCACACAGTTTCAGCAGATCAGACAAAGAAATGGTCAAGGGTCAATATCCCAACTCAAGGAAACACTGATCACCATGATGGTAATATTCTTAAAACATTAAAAGATGTTTTTAAAATGTATTCAAACACATGAAAAACCTCTAAGGAACGTTCTTATAACAAACTTTTGTTAGCTGGGTTGTGTTTCAGGTTGTAGTTGTTGTGTTTCTTTGGGTAAATTTAATTTAACATTTTGTTGATCTTTTCTGCAGTGATTGTGTTTGTTAATAGCAGATGCTCATCACTAATGACTCAATCATCACTATAATAATAATGAAACTCAATACAAATTCTGTCAAACAGGAGCACAGAAAGGTGTTGGTTTTAGGATAAATCTGGGCCAGAATTGAAATGAACTGTTGATTATATTTGGGTCAGTTCTGCTTTATTTGTTTTGTTTTGGGCTGACATGTTGCATTGCTTTGGCTTGCTTGTGGCCCAAATCTGGCAAACAGGAGCGGACCGCCCAAGGGCCGTCATTCCACGCGGTATGTGGGCCAGATGAGGTGGTATGGGGAGTAAGGTGTGGGCCGCAACGAGTTGCTGGTTTGGTTGCTATCTGGGAACTGATGGTCGGATTCTGTAGGGGCCATCCCACACTATATATATATAGTAAAGTTTGAAGATTTACAGATAAAATGAACTATGATCAACAGATACATTGTAAATGTCCTATAACTTATTTGACATTATAATAAAATTGGAGTCAGATCGGGCTTAACCACAGAGTCATGTAAATTGAACTAAATTGTAACAGTTTTTAAATAACTTCATGTAGAAATCGCTGAGGAGAAGCAGAACACGAGATCCCTTCAACCACACCATTGGATTCCATCGTTGGGCCAGTGTGTGGTCTTTTACAGCATTAACATGCTTCAACAAATAAAAGAATGCTCTGCTGTGTATTTACAACATTTTTGGTACTTAAATAAATGTGTAGCCTGTAAAAAGTGACCTAATTGTTTGTTGTTATTCTGGGATTTAAGGTTTAAGGGACTTTTATACCAGTCTGGATGCAACTGCAGCTACCAGTTTTTAACTGTAAATTTTACAGTTCACTTTATGTGTGTAGTAATTTGATAATCATTTCTACCGTATTTTTACAGTGTATTTCTGGTAACCACAGCTGCCAGTTTTTTACCGTATATTTTACAGCTCACTCTTAAGTGTGCCGTAACGTGATAAACATTTCTACAGTATTTTTTATAGTAGAATTCTGCCACCTAACTACCAGTTTTTAAATTTAACAGGCCACTTCTTTGTGTAGCGTAAATCAAAGAACATTTTAACTGTATTTTTTACGGTTGATTTCTGGCTACCACAGCTGCCAGTTTTTTAACACAAGTTTTACAAAAATTGTTTTACAGTGAACCATGGCCAGGGTTCCAGACTTAAGTTTTTTTACTATGAGCACTGTAGCCCCTGACAGATTTTTTTTAAATCAGCCTGCAATGCAATTATTCAATAAGTTTCCCCAAAATAACTGTATTACTGATACTGACAAGTAAATTACTCGATGATCGCAGATTTGGTTCTGCTCATTTAAAAAGAGGCAGAGTCAACAGAGAAGCTTTGTTATCGTTTGGTGTTAAATAGAGAGACTTACATCTGAATTCATTTCAACCAGCAGAAATTGTGCTTGTCATAGTGTTACACATTAAAGTAACTTAAAGGTCTAGTGTTGTTACGTTCTTATAATGATTTTATTGTGTATTAAGGACACTTTTCCTCATGTTCACACAACACAAGTAAATATAAGAGCATTCGACTGTCGTTCTTTCTAGCTGTGAACAGATTTGAAATGAACCAGCGCTGTCTCAAGTGATCAACAAATAAATGACGTTTCTTGAACTCCTCCGTGGTTAGTATCATTTTAAACATCTCATATCAAATCGTTCGTCTTTGGGCTCAAGAAACCGTCAAAGTAAACAGCGACTTGTAGTAATGCGCTCACGTTGTGTGTGTTGTCAATGGCGACCTGGATGGTACGTGTCCGCGGGAAACATCAGTGACTCGCACAGTTGACTATCACACACTGCCTCCACTGGTGGCAGGTCGCGTTCTTCTTGTCTTTCCACATGAAATAACAACTAGAAGAAATTCCAAATTTGCAGGTCGCATATGCGCGAGTACTCATAAAAAATGCTTCCGCTGTCTCGAAAACTGGTCGCATTTAGTTGTAGTCTGGAGCCCTGCATGGTCTGTTTGAATACTCGATTCTGATTAGCTGAAAGTTGTGCCTTAAAACCCTTTAAAGGAGCGATGAATTAAGACATAAATTTTAACCCGTGCATTTGTTATATAAGAGGGAATCGCATTCAAGTGTCAGAACTGAAAACGCCCTTGTTACTAAAATTGCAACTGTTATTGACAGCAGGCTCAGCGAACGCCAGGTCCTGGAATGCACCTATGATGACGTCATTGATAGGTTGAACACCGCCTCCACAGAAGAATATCAACGACTACTTCTCTAGCCCCGCCCACTGGTTCGTGCATGACAGTACTGAAGTAACACAAGTTGCGTGGAACCAGATAAAGCGAGCAAGCAATAAACATGGCTTTAAAGATCACAAAATATTGTGCAGTCAGTGCCTGGTTGTGGAAGAACACAGTCGCTGCATAACTTTCCTTCGGATTCCCACATTACTAAATTGAGCGTTTGTTCGCTTCATTTCAACGCAGATTCCTTTGTGAACAAGGCACATGTCAATGCTGGACTTGCGGAGAGACTAAAATTAAAAAGCAGTGCTGTGCAGTCAATATTGGATCCGATAGGAATGGCGCAGCAATCTTATATGAGTAAAAAAAATGTTGTACTATGCGTCACTATTTCTTTGTTAAAGATCGCTTGATATGCCCTGATAGCACCATTCCCACGGCATTAGTATTAGACCTCATACAACAGTATAACACAATAAACAAGCCCCGTTCATGACTCCTTTAATGCACAGGTTGCTCCAGTCAGTTTGGTTACATTTGAAATTGACTGACAAAATAACCCTCATTTTCACCTGTTTGATCTAACATTACAGTGTAAACATCAATAACATCTTTAACTTGGCAAATGACCATGATGTAAGCTTCGCGTCGGGTGCTTCTTGGCCTCCACATTGTGCGGTAAAACCCTTTAACGCACGGCTAGCTGTGGATCATCCCTTACATGTTTATCTATTACAGACAACACGGCACGCGTTCTTAATTTTATTAATCAGACTGTATTGATGTTGAATATGTGACAGTTCTGCAGAGGTGTATAGCACTTGAGTATTTTACTCAGGGGGTCCCAAACTCAGTCCTCGAGGCCGGTGTCCTCCAGAGTTTCTCTTCAACCCTAATCAAACAAATCAAACACACCTGCATGTAGCTTCCCTGATAGCAAGAGAGCAGATGAAAACAATTGAATCAATGTTAAAAACTGTTGATTCCTCAATGTTTTGTTGTCAGCCACCATTATTGTGATCAGTGTTTGCTTTAGTTGGGTTCTTGACTCTCGTGCTTTAATGTCAAGTTTTCATTCACTTTTAATGTACTTTTTTAAATGTAAAAAATGCCATGTAGTTTTCAAATGTAGTTGAGTAAAAAGTTTGATATATGCCATGCTTTATAATGTATGGAAGTAAAACATTTCCAAAGTAAAAACACTAGTAAACAAAAGTAAAGATACTTGATCCCTGAGAGTAAAATACTCAAGTACTGTACACCTCTGCTATTGACAGACTGATTGAGAAGGCGCGTTCGCCAGAGATCGCTTTTATTTTGAAATCCGTGTGCACACGTTCACCGTAATGCGCAGTATATGCGCGCATCACAAAACAGCGTGAGAGCTAGTTTCGGTTTAACCGACTTGACCGCAGTGGAGTACTTGGGCAGAGGGGAGAGAAAATAGTCTCAAAACACTTTCTACGTGTATAATCATGCATGCAGTCTTTCTACATGTAACTTATAATCATTGAACATGACGCAGAACCATATCGCGCTGTGAATCACGTGACGTTTAGAGTTCATCAGACATCGCAACGCGGAGCAGGCCTACTTCTGGAGACAAGTTAAGAGGAGCACAATAATCGAGTTTAGCGGGCAGTTCATGGACTTTTAGGTATTGCATTTCTTTGTGTTTTGCTCGGAAAGGTTTTCTTTAGTGGCCACAATGTCACAAGCCTGAAACAAGGGGGTGCGGTAAAGTTGTTGTCCTAGTGGATATTCCTTAGAGATTTGGTCTTTCCTTCAATATTAACTGATTTGTGTGGGGAGAATAGTGGCAAATCGCACTGTACCTTATTCCGATCATACAGGTAAACCATCATTTTAAGATTAATTGGGCCATAGTTGGAAAATGAGATCGTTTTATGCATCGAAGTAGAAAGTTGCAATCTCCAAACAGGCCAATGCATATCTCTAACTATAATTAGGGATGCACCGAGATGGAAATTTACTATTTTTTTCACTATTGCACAAACTGAATAGTCAAAATGTGCTTTTTATAATTTGTCTTGCTTTTCAATAAAATACAATACAACTTAATATAAAACTGAGCAAAACAAAGTAAATTCAAACAAAAAATTCCCTCCCTTCATGAATATTAATTAGGCCCATAACTGACTGCTAAAAGAATGTGATGTAAGTTACTCTGTACCCCTACAACAAAACACTTCTTTAAAAACTGTCATCCCACATTAGGCCTATAAGATTAAAAAAAATAGAATAATATTGATTTTTGTATGAATGGATTCTGGTGTGTGTGTGTGTGTGTATAAGTACTAGAAGCAAAGCCTTTTATGGGCAATATGTTTAAATGTCAATTTTGTCGTTAGTTCTCCCTTCACAGGAAAACACCCATAAACACCTATCGCGTGCTCATTGTTCTTTAGAATTGTTGTAAGGCTCTTGACAAAAAAAACGAAACGAGTCAACACAAAACAACACCGGAGAACATTTAAAAAAACCTTTATTTGAACATTCATCGAACCACATCTGAGATTAATTGCAGTAAATATAAGTTATGAAAAGAAAAAACACAACAGCAACTAGGACCCAGTTTTGCTTGAAAATAAATGCCAAAAAAGTGAAATGTGTTCGATTTGATTGAGTATTTTCAATTTGATTGAAATATCAGCTTGAGGTGAGCAGGGCAAGCGTTTTGAACTTCAGCGCACGTTCACGTCTGCTCACTTTGTGAAATGTCAGCATAACCAATCCGTAAGAAAGAAAATAATTGTATTTAAAAATGTATTTATAGACCCAAACAATCATCGTTTTCATCTTCGCTTTCTGGTCCGAGTACTCGTGCACATCCCTATTTAATTTAATCCGGTAAGGCCATTCTTCACTCGATTTTGGACATTGCTGGGTGACCATTAACAATACATGTGTTAAAGAAAAACAACACCCATTAAGTTTTTCTTTGTAGCAGTTTGTCAATGGAAACGGTCTGCACAAAAACGACAAAAGTTCACGCCAAAGAAAGTTAGTGGTTGGCTTTTTCTTTTGGGATCATTTTTAGAACAGGAGCACAACGTAACGCAGAAACGTCAACCATTTGACCATGTTGTTACAACGTTGTGTTTTCAGATTTAGAACCACGTGTTGGGAAAGAAATGTTGAGAGAATAAAATATATCTGAATAAATGAAATAATGGCATTTTGGTCGAACTAACCTTCAAGGAAGAAGCTCTGTAAAATCGAAACATTCAAGTAAACACAAAACACAACTGTAACGAGGAAGGCGGGACGAGAGCTGTGAGGGAACAGTGCGAGGCCGGTGGCGCGAGTGATAATGAGTGTCAGCTGCGCTTTGCACTGTTTTTTTTTTTTTTTTGTTGTTTTTCTGGTTTTTTAAATGTTTTTTTTTTTGTTTTTAAGGACGAGAGGGGCCTGGACATTGTGTTCAGTTTTATTTATGTTTGTGTGGCCGGCAGGTGACCGTGAGTTATCTGTCGGCCCTTTACTTTCGTTTTGTTGTTGGTTTATTTTATTTAAAGTTTGATTTAATGTTCCCGCCTCCTTCCTTCCTTACTTTGAACTGCATTACAACAACACTGCTGTAACTGTGCAGCATAAAGAAAGAAGTGAAAATATGACATTCCTGTAGGTCTACTTCGATAATATGATTTCGCATATTAAATTGCGCAAGAATTACGATGTTATCACACACAATATTTATCACACACCCCTAATTTAAACCATACTAAACTAAATGCGAAAGTGTCCGATGAAGAGCCTTTTTGCTCAAAATGTCACAGGTTACGGGAGAGTCCATTATTAAACATGATACATTAGAAGTTTTTGCGTGGCGACTTTATATACTTTATATATATGTATATATATTGTTTATTTTCTTTTTTTGAGTTTGCACTAAAGGTTGATGTGCATACTTTTGTTTTGTTATCTTTCCAGTCAGGAAGTGCTCGTCTTGCTCACTGAGAAACTTCCTGCTTTTCTTCTGGATAATCAAGGACAGAACTATGCAGGATAGTAGGGAGACGGATATTTTACTGAGATTTTGTATGATTTTTCTGTTAAATGTTTGTGTTGTTTGTCTTTGCCCACAGAATCACTGTCCAGCATCACTGTCAGCTCTCTCCTCTCTTCTGTATCTCATCTGAGCATTCCTGCAGAAAAGGGATGGAACATATATCTGATAGAGGTAACGTATGACTCATTTACTCGTAACAGGCCATCATCTTTCATCACGTAGAAATACAAATGATTTTAATGGTCATGATTGAGATTAAAATGTCTGTTTCTTAAATAAAATGCACAGAGGTTATTTCCAGTCCTGAACCCGTAACCAGAGATCAGTTCATCCAGTGTAAGTTACTAGAAACATAAACACATCCACTAAATCTCTTCTTATACGTAGATCATCAAACACGACTTATTAAAGGGATACTTCACCCAAAGGTTTAATTCTTCGATCATTTACTCACCCTCAGGTTGTTCCAAACCTGTATACATGTATTTGTTCTGTTGAACATAAAGAAATATATTTGAAATATTATATAATATATTAGAAATATATATACACTACCATAGTATTGTATTCTACTGAACACAAAATGAGATATTTTGAAGAATTTAGAAAAACAAACTGTCCTGGGGAACCTTTGACTACCATTTCATTTTTCCTACTATGGTAGTCAATGATGTCCCAGAAGTGAAATGGCTAACATTCTTCCAAATATCTTTCTCTGTGTTCATCAGAACAAAGTCATTTGGTTACATGAGGGTGATTAAATGATTACAGAATTTTCATTTTTGGGTGAACCATCCCTTTAATGGCTCTATACAGACAAAATGCTCTGTCGTTTGGATAAAAGCAGCTGCTAAAAGAATAAATGTAAATGCATACTGCCGTGATTGTACATTTTTTTCATAATAATAATGCGTGTATTCGATTAGTTAATAATCCCATTCATATGGTCACAGTTGCAAAAACATTATTTGAAAGAAAAGTTCACCCAAAAATGAAAATTCTGTCATCATTTCCTCACCCTCTTGTCTTTTCAAACCTGCACGACTTTCTCTCTTCCGCAGAACACAAACAAAGATATTTTGAAAAATGTTGACAACTGGCCCCCTTTCACTTGCATTGGTTTTGTGTCCATACAATAGAAGTGAATGGGGTCCAGTGCTGTTCGCTAACCAACTTTCTTCAAAATAACTTCTTTTGTGTTCTGCGGCAGAAAGAAAGTCATAAAGGTTGACAGAATTTTCGTTTATGGGTGAACTATCCCTTTCATTTGTGTGTTTTTGTGTTATTTGCAGTAAATCTTTAAATTTGTGTAAGTATAAAGCCTTTAGTTTAAATTGGTACTTTTGAATATCTCAAATAAGTAAGAATATACAAAATATCTACATTCCAGAAATAGTAACAATTGCAAAAAAAAACAATAAAGTATCATTTTTTTCATAATAATAATGCGTATATTCGATTGGTTAATAATCCCATTCATATGTTCAATGTTTCCTATTTTCTGCATAATTAAATGCATAAAGATGAATAGTTTGTGTTCAGCGAGTCGGCTGTATTGACTGCGTAGCTGATGCTCTTATTTGAATGATTTCTATATTTTCATTTTGTGTTTTATGTTTCTCAGACTCCGGGGGGCTGACGCTGGATCTAAACACGCTGTCTAAACACCTCCGTCTGTCTGAGAGGAACCGAGTGATCCGATTCTCTTACACTGAGCAGGAGTATCCTGATCATCCAGACAGATTCAGCTGTTGTCAGGTGTTGTGTAAGGAGAGAGTGTGTGGACGCTCTTACTGGGAGATCGAGTGGACTGGTCGTGTGTATTTATCAGTGTCATATAAGAGCATCGGGAGGAAAGAATTGGGTCATGTGTGTGACTTTGGACGTAACGATAAATCTTGGAGGTTGTACTGCTCTGACTCCAGATTCTCGTTCTGTCATAATGACAAATGGATTAACGTCCCTGTAGTGTCCAGCTCTGATAGAATCGGAGTGTATGTGGATGAGAGAGCAGGAATTCTGTCCTTCTACAGCGTCTCGGACACAATAATGACCCTCATCCACAGCATCAGCACCACATTCACTCAACCTCTCTATCCTGGACTTGCAATAGTTTCCATTCATTCTAAAGTGACACTCTGTGATCTTACAATGTAGAGACCCACATGAAACTAATGCTGTAAAGCTGCCTCCCCAGGTATTTATCCGATTGTATTCAGTGCAGAGACGTACCAAATAACGGTCATTCAACTTAACCGGAATTCTCATATTAGCGCA
Organism: Triplophysa rosa; assembly: GCF_024868665.1. Taxonomy (NCBI): domain Eukaryota; kingdom Metazoa; phylum Chordata; class Actinopteri; order Cypriniformes; family Nemacheilidae; genus Triplophysa; species Triplophysa rosa. Next base: position 15,764,862 of record NC_079913.1, read on the forward strand.
AACGTTAGAGTTGAACGTTATTGGAAAGTGGCGAATACGTCCCAAATACCAAACTTGTGAAGATGTAACCGGATCTTAGTTCCCGGAAACCGCTTTATTCAGCAGGTAATATTTAATACATTCAATCCAGTGCCTTTATGCAGTGTTTATCTAATCTTATTCAAAAAACTCAGTATAATAGTGGTGCAACGGATCACAGAACCCACGGTTTGGATCATTTTACTGATTTTGGTTGACGGATCGGATCATTTTCCAGATCATCTAATGTAAACGCATGTCATGGTTTTATTATAATATAAGCTGTTTGGATAATTTTATAAAAATTTTGTTAACATACCCTGATAATATCAGCAGATTCATTTAACAGTAATTAATTTGTCATTCAGTATGCATGCATTATAAAAAACGAAATATTTGTGTTATAAGTAAAATATAAACGTATATAAGTTTATATGTTAATTACTAACAAAATAAGTAAAAAAACGAAATATCTGTGTTATAAGTAAAATATAAACGTATATAAGTTTATATTTTAATTACTAACAAATAAGTAAAATATAAACGTGCAATCAGAGTAAACGGCTGACAAATGGATCTCTAGAGATCAGATTATGAATGTGAAGGGTGTTATGAGGTGTCGATCATGGAGTAAGGATCTCTACTGACTTTCTCTGCTTTACTGAATTATGAGTGATTGGCGTTTGCGCGTGGATCGCATCATTTGCGCTTTGACTCAACACATTTCTTAAACTGCTGCGTTAGGCTAGCTGTAAAGTTAAGATGTTTGCCTTTTCATACTGTACTCATCCAGATACTGAGATACGAGAGTGTGTACTTGCTAAAAATATCTTTTACTGTATGGTGAATAAAACTACAGTTAATCCGCGGATCACATGCATTCCGAACTGTAGAGCACGATCCAAGACAGGTTTTTCTATACATGACAGTTTTTTTCCATTACTGGAGTTTTTCATTTAAATGAGAATCTATCACAGTATATCACATCTTGAGTCAAACTGCACTGTACCTCAGCATCAGCCATATATTTTAGCCAAAGTCTACAACACAGTAAAGTGAATCGATGAATAAACTGTTAACTACCTAACATTATATTCACTTCCATTTTTGGATCGTTGTTTAGGTGCAATACACAAAAACTTTGCACTCAATAACATATTTAGACACGTGGTGGGTTTTGCATTTGTAACAGTGCTGAAATGTATCAATTGTATTCATTTTGACTTTGTATTACGATCTAAAAGAAATAATTCAGTCATCTGTTAAATCAATGCATTGGCGTAACTTAAAAACTCTTAATATGTTCATTTAAATAAACTTAAGTTGCAAACGTTATTTTGATTGTTTACTCTGTTGTCACGGTTCAAAATTTGGCTGGATTTGAAATGTGAGGAAATTAATACAACTATTATTAATTGTATTATTTAAAAAATAATAAATTGTATTTTTTTTTTTAAATAATAATTTTATTTTTCGTCACCAGGTGGCATTAATCCACTCCAATATATGATAATTTAATTTACAGAAGTAAAATTGATAGATTATTACAGTTGTGAGGTAATCAAATATGTGCATTTGCATAACGCTGCTGTCTTTCTAAAACCTCGTATCTCCATATATATATTTTTTTTGCCATGCAGTAAATCATTATTAGTCACCCTTTATGTTGGTCACTGGGCTTTGCAAATATCTAACCAATAAAAAGTGCTTGACAACTTTGACCCACAGTATTTAATTGTTTAAAAAGCACTGCTTTGTTTAGATTTACTTTTAGATTTTGTTCAATTAATTTTGTTTAAAAAATGTTTGTCTTCTCGGTCAACAATCTCACGGCAAAAACGTAACCATTTTACGAGGTGGATAATTTTGTCTAATTTGTATGAATTCGTAAGATCTCATTCGTACATTTGTACGATTTGCTTTGCGCCAGTGACGTTAGGCTTAGGGGCGTGGCTTCAGTAGTGCTTTTTTCTAGTAATCGTACGTTTTTGTATCATTTACAATAACCTCGTAAAATCCTTACGAATTCCAGTGACATCAGGTTGTTTTGGTCAGACAGCCAGGAAAGGACCCCTCATTCAAGCATCATGAACATCCAAATAAAAGCTTATGAAACATGCACTTACTGCTGTCATTAAGGTCTTTCTGTCTTTTAACACATCATGTTTCACATTATTTACGTTATTATCTACACACCGAGTATAACCTGAACCATACACAATTCAAACACTCAACACAGAAAGTTGGAAATGCAATATGTGTAGATGAAATTAAACTATTCGTGTTATTTTAACAATCAATTTTCACACAAGCTTTAAAAATAACGTATATATTGATGTCGCTCAAAGATAAGCAACGCATGAAGTCTGACATTCTGCTATTAAAATCACCTGATGTTATACTATATGTGGTCACACCCTTTCAGTGCTTCAACCACATTCATGCTCAGCTTTTGTCTTCACAGCATCCGTGTGTAATTACAAATCATTTCTCTGTGTAAGCTGCAGACCTGTATTTGGAGATAAAGATGAAAAGTCTGTTGTTCATGTTTATGACGACATTCCTTGCTTTGTTGAGTCTGTTTTGGATGTCTTACTTCTGCCGTCTGGTGTGATGATGCTACCCAGGTACACAACGCTTTGAGTGAAGGGAAGATTGCGATTGTTGACTTTAATGGGAGATTGTGCTCTAGTGTTCAGGGTCATGATTTCTGATTTATTCTGGCTGATCTTAAGGCCAACTTGGGAACTGTATTGTCTCAATTTATCGGTCTTGTCCTGCATATGGCGATGGGTGTGAGAGAGTAGTACCAAGTCATCAGCAAAGTCTAAATCTTCAAGGGTGGAAAAGATCGTCCATCTGATGCCGGTATGTCTTGCATCTGTTGTACGTCTCAAAATGACTTTAAAAGTGAATTGTTGAACTGGTGGTGGTGCTGTGGAGCTAGTGCTAGAGATCCTCCTTTATTAGAATGACCTTGCTTGGTCTATAAACACCATGCACTGTGCTGTGTTTTACCTTTCTGTGTTTTTCTTATTTGCTCCTGTAAAGCTGCTTTGGAACAATGCACTTTGTGAAAAGCGCTATATAAATAAAATTGAATTGAATTGTATTGCATGACGTCATTAACATTGCTGTTTTTTTTGTCTTGATAGCACTGTCTCAAGTGCGTCCTTTTTTACACTCTATTTCAATGTAATTACTTAATTTCACACCAGTTCAACTTGTTTTTTAAGCCACTCTTTGCCGCACAGTGGTGGGGCATTTCCTTCCACTTGTAATTTATTGTTTGTTCATTTTCACTTTGACTTCGATGACCCGAGACACCACTTCTTCTGTATATGTTTTCAGGATTACATCTGTTGTGCATAGGATTAGTATTATAGGCATAGGATTAGTATTACCCGAGGTCATTATTCCGGACCTTTTCACAGGAGGTGAAAGTCGGTGTAATATTTTCCAATATTGACCGTAATACTGAGATGGCACATTCGGACAAGACTAAAATGACCGAGAAGCTCCGGTACTAATTATTTGACCCCACCTCCCCGTGTAAAACGAATCCCGTCCGAATAGGGCTTTAGAATGAGCTGTTTTTATCTGCAAACGCTGCGGTGCCCCTTACATGGAAATCGCCATGTTGTTTCTACCTAAACGGACAAACTGCTCTACAGAGTGCGTTTCATAAATACGTTATCTTCTTTGGCAAAGAAGCGAAAACGTGACGACATCGTAGCCCCCCCTGTGTCAGCTGCCATAGTGCTAAAGTAACTAAAGGAAACACTAAACACTATTAGCGTGACTTCTTATTGTTCATGTTTTCTTCAGTGATTGTGTTTGTTAACAGCAGGTGTTCATCATTAATGACTCAATCATCACTTCATTAATCACATTAATTATCTCATTAACTTTAGTGAGAATTATATAAACACTAATAGTGTTCATTTAACACTGGAGGTTTTGCTGTGTAGTATTTGAAAATACAGGAAAGCCCTAAAAACTTCTAGATCCGCCTACTTTTCATCACTAATAGAAGAAAACCAGCACAACCCAAGGTTTTTATTTAACACAGTGGCTAAATTAACAAAACATATATCGTCAGTGACTTCTGATCCTGTATATCAGCATAGCAGTGATGAATTTATGAACTACTTCACATATAAAATCCAAGATGTTAGAGAAAAATTATAACAATGCAATCAGAAGTGAAACCCGCTGAGTTAGATCATCTAAATCAACAACATGCATGCTAGACCCTATACCTACAAATATACTGAAAGAGATGCTCCCAGAAATAATAGATCCTCTTCTTAGTATTATTAACTCATCTCTGACATTAGGACATGTGCCTAAAGCATATAAGGTGGCTGTTATAAGGCCCCTTGTCAAAAAACCCCAACTCGACCCTAGAGAACTAAGGAACTACAGGCCTATATCGAATCTACCTTTCATATCTAAAGTTCTGGAAAAAGTAGTTTCAACTCAATTATGCTCCTTCCTCCAAAGGAATGACATCAATGAAGAATTCCAGTCTGGATTTAGAGCATGTCACAGTACAGAGACTGCTTTGATCAGAGTTACAAATGATCTGCTATTGGCGTCTGACCGAGGTTGTATCTCGTTATTGGTGCTGCTAGACCTTAGTGCTGCATTCGATACCATTGACCACAGCACACTCCTACATAGACTCGAAAATTATGTCGGCATTAAGGGAATAGCTTTGAAATGGTTTAAATCTTATTTATCCGACCGTTTTCAATTTGTAGCAATAAACAATGAGGTGTCACGCAAATCGCAAGTCCAGTACGGTGTACCACAGGGCTCAGTCTTAGGGCCTCTGCTCTTCGCATTATACATGCTACCTCTAGGAGATATAATAAAGCACACGGAGTTAGCTTTCACTGTTATGCTGATGATACTCAACTTTATATTTCCTCGAAGCCTCATGAAACACAGCAGTTCCATCGAATAATGGAATGCATAGTCGATATAAAAAACTGGATGAGTAACAACTTTTTATTACTGAACTCGGACAAAACGGAAGTGTTACTTATTGGACCGAAAACTGCTATAAGTAACAACCAAGAATACTGTTTAACTATTGACGGATGTTCCATAAAACCCTCGTCGTCAGCAAAGAATCTTGGCGTTCTATTCGATAGTAATCTGTCATTTGAGAGCCACGTCGCCAACACCTGTAAAATTGCGTTTTTCCATTTTAAGAATATATCTAAACTACGTCATATGCTGTCAATTCAGATGCAGAGAAGTTAATTCATGCATTCATGACATCAAGACTAGATTACTGTAATGCACTGTTAGGTGGTTGCCCTGCAGGCTTATTACAAAAACTCCAATTGGTCCAAAACGCGGCAGCTCGAGTTCTTACACGTACAAAAAAGTATGAACATATTAGCCCGGTTCTGTCAACCTTGCACTGGTTACCTATAAAGCATCGCGTTAACTTTAAAATCTTGCTTATTACCTATAAAGCCTTACATGGTTTAGCTCCTCAGTACTTGAATGAACTCCTTTTGTATTACAGTCCTTCACGTGCATTACGCTCTCAGGCGTCCTGTCAGTTGGTAATACCTAGAATTTCAAAATCAAGTGCAGGTGGTAGATCCTTTTCCTATCTAGCGCCTAAACTTTGGAATAGTCTTCCCTGCACTGTCCGGGAGGCAGACACACTCTGTCAGTTTAAATCTAGACTAAAGACGCATCTTTTTAATCTTGCATACACTACTCTTCCATAATATAAATCTTCAGAGGGTTTAGGCTGCATTAGTTAGATCAACCGGAACCAAAAACACAACTGATGTACTTGTTGCATCAAAGAGTACAGAACAGTACTCTACTCTCAGCCAGTCTTGTCTCATTGTTCCAAGGTTACCACAGCGAGCAGGATGCAGTTCATGGCCTGACCTGATGGTAGAGCGGAGACCTGACAAGAGCTGAGATGATAGAGCTGGATAAAGAAGGGCGCGGTCACCTGACACGTCTCACCACAAAATTTCAAATGCTATTAGATTATTAATGATAATCTTAAACTATAATTTACCTTATTAGTAAGTTTATTTATTTTATTTAGCCTTGTTGTGCAAGCTCTCTGGAGTTGTGCAGAGGCAGCAGCTTTTGCCAGAGGGGAACTGGAATCCCCTGGTTGGGCCTGGGTTCTCCTGAGGTTTTTTTTCTCGATTAAGTTTTGGGTTCCTCGCCACTGCTGCTGACCAACTTTATGGAGATGCAGATTTCATTTTCCAACAGGACTTGGCACCTGCACACAGTGCCAAAGCTACCAGTACCTGGTTTAAGGACCATGGTTATCCCTGTTCTTAATTGGCCAGCAAACTCGCCTGACCTTAACCCCATAGAAAATCTATGGGGTATTGTGAAGAGGAAGATGCGATATGCCAGACCCAACAATGCAGAAGAGCTGAAGGCCACTATCAGAGCAACCTGGCCTCTCATAACACCGAGCAGTGCCACAGACTGATCCACTCCATGCCACGCCGCATTGCTGCAGTAATTCAGGCAAAAGGAGCCCCAACTAAGTATTGAGTGCTGTACATGCTCATACTTTTCATCTTCTTACTTTTCAGTTGGCCAAGATTTCTAAAAATCCTTTCTTTGTATTGGTCTTAAGTAATATTCTAATTTTCTGAGATACTGAATTTGGGATTAGTTGTCAGTTGTAATCATCGAATTAAAAGAAATAAACATTTGAAATATATCAGTCTGTGTGTAATGAATGAATATAATATACAAGTTTCACTTTTTGAATGGAATTAGTGAAATAAATCAACTTTTTGATGACATTATAATTATATGACCAGCACCTGTATGTCAACAAAAACTTATGCCACTCTAGATTCGACATTAAGTCCATTAGCACCCTCTTGAGGACGACACGATATTGCACATTATATCATAATTTAAAGAGAATTCTGTTATCATGTACTCACCCTCTAGTCATTTCAAATCTGTATGACTTTCGTTCTTCTGCAGAACACACATAGATTTATTTTGAAGAATGTTGGTATTCACAGAAGAGTTGGGTTTTAAGTAGTTTTTTTAATGTTGTGAGAGATGTGGTTGACCGGACCGAGTTAGGAAGAATGTTCTACCAGGAAGGAGTTGTGAAGGAGAATGAGCTGGAAAGTGATTTACTGCCCTTATGGGAAGGCAGTACAAGACGCCGCTGGTTTGCTGAACGCAGGGATCTTGATGGGTTGTAGGAGTGTGTGAAAGTATGCCGGTGCAGATCCAGTGATAGTCCTGTAGGCAAGCATTAGTGACTTGAATGATCTGACTTGCATTGGTTTTGCGACTATTCATTAGAAGTGAATGGTTACCACCATTGTTCAGTTAAATCATTGCAGGTGTAAAACAGATATTGATTCAATACAATTACAATACAAATCAGCATTTTTTTTTACATTAATTCAATGTTAGCTTGCTATCAGGGTGAGATACTGAACAAGCTTAAAATCTCATAAATCGCGGAATTTCCTTCTTTGAGCTTTGTATGATTTCAGTGAAAAATTAAAAAAAAATGGGTAAACATTAAACTTTGTGTTTTTATTGTTCAGACAAGTTAACTTATTTAGCATACACAATTTAACTTAACTTATTTAGCATACACAATATACAACATTTTAAACATAATGGAGACTGTTTATTACTGTTTGTATAAAGCAGAGTTGTTCAAAGTTTCACAGCCCATGTTTCATGCAAAGCACCTCCGGATGCAGGAATATTGTGAATGTCCTGCAAAGACGCTTTTGTTAGCCGAGACCTTCAGGCGATCTTCATTTGAATAAGCAGAACAGAGCTGACTGTGTGAATGTTCAGTTTCAAAACATTACACAACGGACATCAAAGTAAATATCAACCGCAACATTTGGATGCTTGTTGTTATGTCCTGTAGTGTCTCATTCATTTCCATGTCAGCTTTTTGGAAAAATTAGATAAACCAAACTCGCCAAAATAGGAGCACAACTCGAGAGCGTGTAGCTTTGATTTTAAGAATGTGCAAAATTCAAATCTCAATGTTGAGATTTGCACTCGTGGATAATCTCACAAACCTGTCTTCAAAATTTGAAGTTGCAGATAAGTAGTCACAAATGTGTAAATTGGTATTCCCAAAAATACATCGACACACAAAAATACTGTATATCATACATGTTTACACTTATTCTTGAATTCAGATTTGAAGTTCAACCACTAACAGATATCTACAACCTCTCAAATCTGACACTGTTGTTTCAAATCTTTTTTCAACATTATTTGCGGGTGTAAAAGTCATATTGATTCAATGCAATTAACATTAACAAATCAACTATTTTAACATTGATTTAATGGTTTCTCACAGCTTTCTGCAACTACTGTCCAATGTTCACTTTCACCCGCATTCTGATCATCTGGCATCACTCATAAACGTCTATATTTTACTGATCATTGTAACTTGGAACACTTTCATGAAGTCAAACGTCTGAATCCTTGTCAGGCTCGTTGTTCTTCACACAATTCAACTTTACTGCAACTTACACACACAAGGCTGTGTACAACTAACCCATTTGCTCTCAAAACATTTGATCTGTATGTTTTTATTACTTAGTCAAGTTCACTTATTAACCATACACACTATGTCCACTAGGTAACACTGATATTCCATAAACTGCGTTTAACCCCGTATACAACATTACGGGAGCGTAGTTATTCCATTACAAATATTGTGAACCAACACTAATTATTCATTTAGCTTAGTCTTCCTTGCCATAACAAATGTATCTTAACTCATTGTTTCAATGGCCAAAGAAAACCTAATTTATAAGTGAAATGTAACGGTCAAGAGCCCAACTAAAGCAAACACTGATCACATTAATGGTGGATTAATACATTTCAACATTAATTGCAGGTGCAAAAGTGATATTGATTCAATGCAATTATAGAGATCACCGGAACATCAAAATCAGAAGTTCAGAAGACGTCATAAAAAGACGTTGTAAAAACTTTCATTCTGGCTCCTCAGGGGACGTCTCTTCTACGTCACCAATGACGTAGAAAAGACGTCATTTGGACATGCCTTTGTTTGGTGGGAGGGTGTGTGGGGGAGTATGACAACTACGTACCCCCGTCCTGGACCTGTGTGGACACCATTCAGTATGTACAAACAGTATGTACAAAACCTGTTGACTCCATAGGGGCTTTTTAACTACAGGTATAGTTTTTTGGTTCCTCTAACTCTTGGCAAAAATAGACGCTTTTTGTCATGTACTCAAGGCAGGAACTGGGAATGATTTTAGAGTATGTTTACACGATGAGAAACAGAAAAGTTTCACGTACACACGACAGCGATATCAAAATGATCTGCATTAACACTGATCCGGGAAAACGAATAAAAACGCTATATTAGGCATGCCAGGCCAGTGGATGGCGGTGTTGCGTCTGTAAAGAAACACTAAGTTCCTGCGCACATGCGCATACCCTGGTTTAATCTTAAAATGCTATTAATACTCTTTGTCAGTGTATATGTGTGTTTATAGTTAGTGTAACATCACAGGAACACAGGCAGAGAAGCTGATCCAAATGCGGTTAGATTTGAATTCAATAAAGACGAAAAGCATGACACAACGAGCATGAAACAAAGACCGACACCAAACAAAGGAAACACTAGGGTTTATATACACTGGGATAACAAGGAAACAAGAAACACCTGGGGAAACTAATTAACAAGATAAACTACAAAGGACTACAAACATGGCACACAACAGGAAGTGACAGAAAAGTTCACAAAGACAGGGGAAACACGGACTGGGATCGTGACAGTTAGTGTATATAAATACTATGTCTCCGCTGGTCGTAAAGGTGCAATAAATCTACTTTTTGCTGGAGAAATGATATTAAGTATGTCACACCGCACAAACATACAGCATGGAGGCCGCCGTTATTGTTTGGGGAATCCTCAAGCATGTCTACAGACTGAACGTGTAATACGAATGGTTATGACGTCATCGTTTTTGGAGAAAAAAAACACGCTTCAGAGTTTACATGGAGATGATAACTTCCACTTTGAGACCCGTTTTCAAAAGTTTCCTTTTTCAATCCCTCAAATCGCTGTTGTCGTGTAAATGAACAGCCAAAACACAAAAAGTCTTCCATTTTTAGTTGAAAATGGTCTCGTGTAAACGGCCTCTTAGATATAGAAACACCTTTGTCTGAAACTACATGAGCTCTTAATTTGGGCCTATATTCATGGTCTTGCCTAGGGCCCCAAAACCCCACGAGCCGACGCTGATTGGACATTAACGTCATTGACACAGGCATGTTGGATCATTTGCTAATCCTGTTCTCTATACATTTTACTGGAATTACACAAGCATCAACCCTGTCCATGGCTGACATGTGTCTTCACTGTTGGCCAGCTGTAACCCATTTCCTTAAGATGTCTAATTTTTGGAGAAACATGATATATATATATTTTTTTTTTTTTTGCTGTAAGTCGTAGCCATCAGAATAAAAATAAGATCAGGAAAAAAGTAGGCTATTTCACTTTGTGCGTAATGAGTCTAGATTATAATAAAGTTTGCTTTTTGGAAAAAAAAATACAAAACTTGTTCATGATATTCTAATTTTTCGAAATGCACCTATGCGTATGTTCATAGCACTAGACTAAAACAGAGGTGATCACGGTCATAGCCGGCTAGCTTCTGATCCGCCCAAACATTTACATTTACATTCATGCATTTGGCAGACGCTTTTATCCAAAGTGACTTACATTGCATTATACTTTACATTTTGTTTCTGACTATGTGCAATCCCCTGGGATGGATCGAACCCATGACCTTGGCATTGTTAGCACCATGCTCTAACCACTGAGCCACAGGAAAGCTAACCCTGTCAACTTTTAAATGCACCATGATAACTTTTTGTTTTGGGGCGGATCCTAGCGCGATTGCCTTGTTCACATATGCCTAAACGAATCGAACCAAGAGAGAAAACGCACTAGGTTTCGAAACAAACCCTTATGTGTGAAAACGCCCTAACACTCACCTGAAAAACATAACTGACACACTCACAGACATAAGTCACTCATTAAAGGAATTGGTCAAAAAATGAACTTTGTGTCTGATTACCATTTATATTGTCGCAATCACATGTTGATGGGCCTGAATAGCTTGTTGGTTGGGCTGCACATACACTGGTCCTGGGTCGGGGTCATCTGGCAGTGCTACCACCTCACCAAGTGGTATGCCGTGCCTATGCGCAATATTGTGCAGCACACCACAGGCCAGCACGATGCGGGCACACCTTGTCAGGGCGGTATAACAGCATCTCCTCGGTCCTGTCAAGGCAGCGCCACCAACATTTCAACTGACTGAGTGCGAGAATGGGCATCATTGTATCTGCGCTCTCGGTCAGTTTGTGGGTTGGTGAGGGGGGTTAACAGCCACGTCTAGTGGATAACCGCGGTCTCGTGTTGGGCAGTTGAATAATTACACACACATTTTTTTATATAGAAACATAACTTTAAATGCATCACTCACCAAGAAGCCACCCATCGCGCACCCTGCCAGCTTGGAGCCTCATCCCAACCATGCTGTTTGTAAGTATGAATGAATCATGGGTTGATCCAGGCCACCTTGCCACAATATTTGTTAGGTGCATTTGTGTATCACATTATATGCACATTTATTGAATGGAAATGTTTCCGATTCACATATGAAAATACTTCGTCAGATGGCGCCTTTATAGCAATGTGTGTGCAGTCGATCGCTCCGATTACATTAGGAAAACCGGCTATCGCTGCAAATTGCGCTTTAATGTTTGGCTGGTCAACTGCATCATATGAGAACCTTATATATCTGGTAGACATGCGGATGATCCCGTCCCATACAGCTGGCATTGTGCGGCTCAAAGACAACCGGCTTATTCCTGATCGGTCTGCCAATTCCCTTTGGAAAGAGCCAGTTGCCAGGAAACCAAGTTGTGAGCACCTGTAAGGGAACGGGTAATGCGTGGCTCCTCGCTGTCTCTCTCTCCAAATTCGGACCCAACTCAGCACAAAGTTCCAAGAAGATAGCTCTTGGAAATCTGAAACGGCTGATAAGCCAGTCATCATAGTAGGCCAGAAAATCATTGTGGTCCCTAAAAACTCGTTCTCTTCGGATTCTGCCATTGGCAATGTCCTCTAATAAGGCTAACGCTGCCATTGTCATAGACTAAGGGTTGTATTAATTTGCTCATGCTTTTATATGTTCTTTCTTAATTGCATAATTGTTAACATATTCCCATAAGGCTCGTGTGACAATAGTGTGTTAATTATTTTATCAATTACAAATTAATCGTAATGTTTCTTACAGCTGGTGGAGCGATAGACTTGTCTAATGATTTGATAGTCTATATGTTTGCAACTTCACTTCATTGCCTCTAAGAGTCGCCAAAGGACAAAAACCACGAGAAATGTACGAATGCCAGACATGAAGTTGACGTGGAGGAACGCACATGCTCACGTTAATTTCACTGTTAGTACATCCGACCGTGATTAATTTGTAATGCACACAGTTACAACACGCCAAAAACCTAAAACATCAAGGACACACTCAAGGAAACACTGATCACCATGATGGTGACTTTTGTTAGCTGGGAAATTTTTCTAAATTTCAACTGCTATTTAATCTTAATCCTTTAATCTACTTTATTACTAAATTTATTTATTTTCTTTATTTTATTTAGCCTTGTTGTGCAAGCACTGTCGAGCTTGTGCAGAGGCAGCAGCTTTTGCCAGAGGGGAACTGGAATCCCCTGGTTGGGCCTGGGTTCTCCTGGGTCTTTTTTACTCGATTAGAGTTTTGGGTTCCTCTCCACCGTTTGCATACTGTTTTGCACTGTTTGCCTGGCCGGGCGGGGCTGCTTTAGAATTAAATTTTTAAAGTTTTACTTAATTAATATTGCATATAGGAATTTATAGTCTGTTATATTTGGCTCGTGTTTCTCTATCCTTTATCTTAAATGTGTGCTTCTCTGTGATAACCACTGTGCGTGTCTGTACAGCTGCTTTGTAACAATGAAAATTGTAAAAAGCGCTATATAAATAAAATTGACTTGAAATGATAATGTAAACAACACAAATGTATGGTAAATCAAGAGTTATCCAAGGATAATGTGATGATGTATTGTGTGCTTGTGGTTTAGTTCCGCCCACTGCATGCCTCGAGACAGGGGCGTCATGCACCCATTTTTTTTAAGGGGGCACAGTGTGCACAACACACATAAACATGTCCTGTATGCACAATACACACATTTAAAGCAATATTATAGAGAATATCTATTAAGTGTATTCAAAATGTTGCACGAATCATTGCGAGAATTAAATTACAAAACTATCTGATTGATTATTGATTATCTGATCGAATCATTGCGAGAATTAAATTACAAAACTATCTGATTGATTATGAATCAAAAATTATGAAAAAATTATGTACATTTTTAAGGTAAATGCACCAGTCTGGTGTATTTTGAGAACAAATATCTTGTATACAATTTTGTGCTATAGTAGTATAGTCATTGTTTGCATACAAATTAACAGAGCACAAAAGTAAAAGCAAATAAAAATGAAGCAAAGTGGTTCCCTATCGATACTTCACTTGTACTTCACTTCACTCGCAGGATACTATGGGGGAAAACTCATTTTTCTCCGATGACTGAAGCTTTACAATAACGCAGTGAATACTGCACGGCCATTGGTGCGTGCAAAGTAAAACTTTGAGCCAATGGCAGCGAAGCTGCATGGACCTATAGCGATGAAAAAAAAGGGCGGGGCTTATGGTTATATAAGCAGACGCATTGCCGTAGGGTCCTCAGATCTCTTCTCCTTCAGCGACGACTTCTACCTCGCTACTTGGACTGATAGCTTCGCCATCGGAAAAGCATTGCAGCGGACTGGACCTCTCTGCTCAGCGATTTCGCTGGCTTTTCAGCAGCGTTGGTTCCTTTTCCCTGCCGCCATCCGGCAAAGCTCTAAAAAGCAAATTTCCTGCGGCGTTGTTGCAAATGCCGCGCCGTCCCTGTCATTCATGTGGGTACCCCTGCCCGCCACTGACGGTCACGGCGAGTGCGTCTCATGCTTGGGAGTTTACCACGCTCAAGACGCACTCCGAGAGACGGAATGCCCTCATTGCGAGAGCATGAGTCTCTCCTCTCTGCGCTCGCGGATAGCTTTCTTTTCCGAGAGCAAATCCGCTTCTCGATCCCCCCCCTTCACTCTACGGAGACGAAGCAGCGGGATAGAGGAACTAAGCGCTCGGGAAGTGCGAGCTCACGTCCCCTCGGCGTGCCTCGCCTTCTCCACAGAGAAAAATTTCGCCGTTTCGTTTTTCCCAGGCCGACCAGCGTCCGCCGGCAGCATGGTCTCGTTTGGCGGAAGCGAATTCGAGGAAGACGACAACATGTCGTTAGCAGCTTCAGACGGGGAGGAGCTGTCGGGCTCGGTCTATAGAGCACAGCGAACCCATGCCGGGTTTGCATTACGAGATTTTTCGGGTCCTCACTAAGGCAGTGGAGGAGCTGGGCTTAGAGTGGTCCTCCCCCCGCACATCTGTGTCCGCCCTCAGCCATTGGTTGGATGGCGAAAGCGGCTCATCTCTCTAAGCCGTGCAAAACCACCTCGGCCCTCGCTGGACGCGCATTATCGTCCGCCGGCCAAGCGGCTTCAGCATTGCATTCCATGGCAGTGCTTCAAGTGTACCAGGCCAAACTCCTCCAGGGCATCGACGAGTCCGGTACTAATACCGCGCCCTTCAAAGAACTGCGGAGCGCGACAGATCTCGCCCTATGCGCCACCAAGGCCACAACCCAGGCGATAGGCAGATCGATGGCCAGTTTCGTGGTACTCGAGCGCCATCTGTGGCTGCCGCTCACAGAGATCAAGGAAGCGGACAAGGTCCCATTCCTTGACACTCCAATTTCTGCTGCCGGCCTCTTCGGACCAGCGGTGGAGGGTTTTGCGGAACGCTTCACGACAGCGCAGAAATCTTCGCAGGCCATGAAGCACTTCCTGCCCAAGAGACCCGGATCCAGACCTGCGTCGGCTTGCCCCAAGCCAGCACCGACTCAGCAGCCGGTGAAGGCCACGCCCCCCCGGTGCTCAGAAGGCAACAGGAGCTGAGACGCGTCAACGCTCTCGCTCCAGGAGACGTTTCCCCCACCCTCAGCGTCAGGGACCCTGGCCAAAGATCACGCTGGACCCTGCGCCTCAGGCACCATCCTGAGACCGAGGAAAAGAAGAGGAAGGGACCGTGTCTCGCTGCGGCTCTTTTGTGCGCCCAAACACCCCGTTCTGTTCCGGGTGCCGGCAAAAATGTGTTTTTGTTCCACAATGTGAATACCGGGTCTGTTCTAACGCCCTCACAACCCACCGCTGTTATAGTGGGCACTTATATAAAACACAAACATTGTCAGAAAAAGAGCAACCTTCCTCTTCCACTCTCTACGGGAGTCAAGCCCCCGAAAGGTGGCATACCTCCCCAATGCATTCAACCCCTGGCCATACGGGCCGAGGCCTGGCGGGCCATCCCCGGGGTATCGGATTGGATAATGGGGATAATATCTCAAGGATATTCACTCCAGTTCGCTCGCAGACCCCCGCGGTTCCGCAGAGTGATCACCACCCGAGTGCAGAGCGCGAATTCACACGTTCTGTGCACGGAGTTGGGGAACTTACTGGACAAAGGAGCCATAGAACCGGTTCCTCCAGATCAAACCGAGTCGGGCTTCTACAGCCGCTACTTCCTTGTACCCAAAAAGGATGGCAGTCTCCGCCCCATCCTCGATCTCAGACATCTGAACCGCGCTCTTATGAAACGGCGTTTCAGAATGATTACACTGAAACAAATCCTCTCGCAAATATGCCCAGGTGACTGGTACTTCTCCCTGGATCTGAAAGACGCATACTTCCACATCCAGATAGCCCCCCATCACAGACGATTCTTGAGATTTGCCTACTAAGGGGTTGCATATCAATACATGGTCCTTCCATTCGGACTGTCTCTAGCTCCTCGCACTTTCACGAAGTGCATGGACGCGGCTCTATCCCCTCTTAGGCAGACGGGAATCCACATTCTGAACTACCTCGATGACTGGCTTGTTCTAGCACAGTCAGAGGAAGAGCTAAGGTTCTTCCTCCTCAGCCACCTGGAATGCCTGGGGCTCAGGATCAACCTTGCCAAAAGCGCTCTGTCCCCCAGCCAACGGATCTCGTTCCTGAGGCGGTTTTCGATTCGAACCGTCTGACGGTTCAGGAAAAGGGCCTGCACATCAACTGCCTAGAAATGCAGGCAGTATGGCTGGCTCTTCGCCACTTCCTGCCGGGCTTACGGGACCGCCACATCTTAGTCCGATCGGACAGAATGACAGTGGTGTCCTACATAAATCACCAGGGAGGCCTCTCCTCAAGACACCTTTTCTCCCTGGTACTTCGCCTCTTGGAATGGGCTCAGTGCAATCTGCGCTCACTAAGGGCAACTCATGTGCCGGGTAGACTGAACCAGGGAGCAGATATGCTATCTCGGAGCAACGTCTCTTCAGAGGAATGGACGCTCCACCCCAAGTCGGTTTAGAAAATTTGGGAAGTCTTCGGCAAGGCAGAAATCAACCTTTTTGCCTCAAAAGACAACACTCATTGCCAAACCTATTTTTCGAAAGACAGGTACGCCTTGGCCCACAACTGGCCCAACCGGCTCCTCTATGCCTTCCCCCCGATCGCTCTCATACCACAGACAATCAGGAGGATAAGAGAGAACAGGCGCACAAGGTGCTGTTCGTAGCCCCACTCTGGAAGAACCAGCCTTGGCTTGCGGAACTGTCTCAGCTGCTCGTAGCAGCCCCGTGGCCTATTCCCCTGAGACTGCACCTCCTCTCTCAGGCAGGCAACTCGATTTGGCACCCCCAGCCAGAGCTGTGGGCTCTGCACCTTTGGCCTCTCAACGGGAGCCTACGGTCCTCCCCGAGAGTGTCATGAACACGATATCACAGGCTAGAGCTCCGTCTACAAGACGATTCTATATTCTCAAGTGGTCTGTCTTCTCCGCCTGGTGTACAACCCGCGGCACATACCCAGAATCCTGTGACATATCACTAATTCTGTCCTCCTTGCAAGAGCTGTTGGATAAGGGCCACTCCCCTTCCACGCTTAAGGTCTATGTGGCAGCAATTGCAGCTTCTCATGCCCCCATAGCGGGCCAAGGAGTGGGAAAGAACGACTTGGTCATTCGCTTCTTGAAGGGTTACAGGCGGCTACGCCCTCCTTGCCCCCTCACCGTTCCCATATGGCAGTGGTTCCCAAACTGGGGTACGTGTACCCCCGGGGGTATGCCAGGTGACGGAGGGGGTACGTGAACAAAATCCTGAAATCTACTGTTTACTTAATTATAACGCACCTGACAATCAACCAGGCGTTTTTCTCACAAGCTAAATATAAAGACGTGCTCCCTCTAGTGTACACACAGCAAAATAGTAGTCACGTAGTGCCTTAAAAGGTCAAATTCATGACATCCAATCAAAAAATATGCGTCCACTCATGCGCAAGCGCACATCTTTACGTGTGACTTCGCACAAAAATTACTGACAAAAATTACTGACAGACTTCTGGAGGCAGAGTATCGTGCCTTAGCCGATCGTGCTTTGAAAACATTACTGCCCTTCTCCACAACGTATCTTTGCGAGAGTGGGTTTTCAGCACTTGCCCACATAAAGAACAAATATCGACACAGACTCTGCATAGAGAATGATTTGTGACTCAGACTTTCTCCGATACATCCAAACATCACAGAGTTATGCAAGTCATTCCAAGCACATCCATCTCCTTAAGCAGTGAGTCATTTATTTATATATGAGTCATATATCATTTATTGTTTGATAAAAGAAAATTACATGTATTTAAAATGCAAATAAAAAATGTTTGAGACCACAATTGTGACTGTAAGAAAGGGGGTACTCAGAATGATGTTAAATCCCTGGGGGGGTACGCCATTGTAAAAGGTTTGGGAACCACTGCCATATGGGATCTGCCCACGGTGTTGAGAGCTCTGAAGGGTCCTTCCTTCAAGCCTCTGCAGTCTGCGGACCTCCGTCCCTTAACGCTTAAAACCGCTCTGCTGCTAGCATTAGCATCGGTAAAACGTGTGGGCGATCTACAGGTGCTCTCTGTGAGCCCCTCCTGTCTTGACTTTGGGCCTGACGACTCTAAGGTAGTCCTCAAACCTAGACATGGTTACTTACCTAAGGTGCTCTCTACTCCATTTAGAGCACAGGTAGTGACACTTTCTGCGCTCCCCTCCTCCGAGCAGGACCCGGAGCTGAATCTACTCTGTCCAGTCAGAGCTCTTAAGATCTACATTGAGCGTTCCGCCCCCTTCAGGCGGTTGGAACAGCTTTTTGTCTGCTTCGGCGACCGCACCAGAGGGTCTCCGGTCACAAAGCATAGACTATCTATCGCGCTGGCATATTCTTCCTTGGGCCTTCAATGCCCCACGGGCGTTAGGGCCCATTTTACTAGATAGAGGTGTCACCTCTTCCTGGGCATGGTCTAGCGGAGTCTCCATAGCGGATATTTGTGCGGCGGCCTGCTGGGCTTCGCCTTCCACATTTACCAGATTATACAGTCTGGATGTTCCGGCCTTACAAGCCCGGGTCCTTTCTGCTTAAGACTGCTGCTGGGCTGTGGTTGCCCTCAACCACACCGGCACCTAGCACACTATCGGGACGATTAACCAGATTAGGCCACCTATTAGCTTGGCTTTTCCGCCTTCTGCAGGGCTCCCCTGCCTCATACCTATCCCTCCGGGGATTACATGGTGTTTTTCGTTCCACTTGTAGCACGGCGGGATTATACTGGTTCCCCATAGTGTCCTGCTCCGTCTACAAGATGACGAGTGAAGCGTATAGCATATGAGTGAAGTATCGATAGGGAACGTACTCGGTTACTAACGTAACCTCGGTTCCCTGAGATACGGGAACGAGTACTGCGTTCCTGGCCGTGCTTACAAGCTGCATATGGTCGTCGAAGTAACCTGAGGACCCTATGGCGATGCGTCTGCTTATATAGCCATAAGCCCCGCCCTTTTTGGCGGGCGCTATTGCCATAGGTCCGTGCAGCTTCGTTNAAACATGTGGGCGATCTACAGGCGCTCTCTGTGAGCCCCTCCTGTCTTGACTTTGGGCCTGACGACTCTAAGGTAGTCCTCAAACCAAGACATGGTTACGTACCGAAGGTGCTCTCTACTCCATTTAGAGCACAGGTAGTGACACTTTCTGCGCTCCCCTCCTCCCAGCAGGACCCGGAGCTGAATCTGCTCTGTCCAGTCAGAGCTCTTAAGATTTACATTGAGCTTTCCGCCCCCTTCAGGCGGTCGGAACAGCTTTTTGTCTGCTTCGGCGACCACACCAGAAGGTCTCCGGTCACAAAGCATTGACTATCTATCGCGCTGGCATATTCTTCCTTGGGCCTTCAATGCCCCACGGGAGTTAGGGCCCATTTTACTAGAGGTGTCGCCTCTTCCTGGGTATGGTCTAGCGGAGTCTCATAGCGGATATTTGTGCGGCGGCCTGCTGGGCTTCGCCTTCCACATTTACCAGATTCTACAGTCTGGATGTTCTGGCCTTACAAGCCCGGGTCCTTTCTGCTTAAGACTGCTGCTGGGCTGTGGTTGCCCTCAACCACACCGGCACCTAGCACACTACCGGGACGATTAACCGGATTAGGCCACCTATTAGCTTGGCTTTTCTGCCTTCCGCAGGATTTCCCTGCCTCATACCCATCCTTGAGCCACGGTTTCGGGATTATATGGTGTTTTTCATTCCACTTGTAGCACGGCGGGATTAAACTGGTTCCCCATAGCGTCCTGCTCCGTCTACAAGATAACAAGTGAAGCGTATAGCATACGAGTGAAGTATCAATAGGGAACGTACTCGGTTACTAACGTAACCTCGGTTCCCTGAGATACGGGAATGAGAATTGCGTTCCTGGCCGTGCTTACAAGCTGCATATGGTCGTCGAAGTAACCTGAGGACCCTATGGCGATGCGTCTTCTTATATAGCCATAAGCCCTGCCCTTTTTGGTGGGCGCTATTGCCATAGGTCCGTGCAGCTTCGTTGCCATTGGCTCAAAGTTTTACTTTGCACGCACCAATGGCCGTGCAGTATTCACTGCGTTATTGTAAAGCTTCAGTCATAGGAGAAAAATGAGTTTTCCCCCATAGCATCCTGCTACGCAGTACTCGTTCCCGTATCTCAGGGAACTGAGGTTACGTTAGTAACCGAGTATGTTACCCTTTGATAAACTGCCTTTAATACCGATTTATTATCCATTACAAATTACTTCCATAATGAAACAAAAATTTATAATACATAATATAATAATTTAAGTGTGTAATAAAGCTCAATAAAATGGAAGGAAGTAGGTGGGAACCGGCGAACATTTAAACACTTTAATCAAAAATAAATCAACAGCATTAAACACAGGCCGGCAGTCTCTCACGGACGACTGCCAGCCAACTTAACTGTCCGGGCCCGGTCCTCTCTCGCCGTATTCTCCTGTCGCTCCAGGCCTTTTATGCTTCTGCTCCTCCGTGAGAGATACGAGGCCGGTGTGGCGCCCAACTGACGCTCATTATCAATCACATCACCGGCCTCGCTTCCTCCTCCCACGGCTCTCGTCACGCCGCCCTCATCACAAAGTGCATATATTTCTTAATATAGGAGAAGTGTCAATTCTTTGTGTATTTAATATATTGTATATATTATTTTAACTAATATACCACTCTTGACATACTGATGTAATCCGTGACAGAGTTGGTGTGTTCATTAATGTCTGTGTCTGCTGCATCATGGATGATCTGTGGTTTGGAAGAAGTGTGAAGATCTCATGTCCTGATAACCATTTTTTTCCTGTTTAAGCTTTTGTTTGTATGCAGACAGAAGAAGAATGGAGGAGTGATCATCTCTGCTCGGTTGAATGAATTTGGGGAGGACCTTTTCAGGTTAGCCCTGTTAAAGTCTCTGACAGTAAAAGTCATAACTGAGCACTGAGCAACTGAACTGAGTTGTGCATAAATACATAAATACAGGATAAAGCAAAATTATGAATAATTTACAGGTGGGAATGTACTATGACCATTATATACAGATGGCTATTTACTGAAAACAGAAATTTACTGATGGATATGTACAATATAAATTAGACTATGCAGAACAGTAGTGCAATGAATATAAAGTGCATAAATTATGGACAGCAGTTATTAAGTTAAAGTAAACAGTGCAGTAGATGAGTTATTGCAGTATTCAGTACATAGTAATGGAGTGCAGATGATGCGGTATATGTGTAATAATCCAGTAGTGCAAATAACATTAGTACATAGTACTGGAGTGCAAATGATGCAGTATATGTATAAATAGTCCGGTAGAGCAAGTAAACATGTAGTACATGTGTAGACAGTCCAGTCGTGCACTTGACAGGCCTGTAGTGCAATAAACAAAACAATATAGCAGCATTGAGTAGAGGTATATGAGGGGGTTGTGGAATCAGCGGGGGGTAGAGTTCAATAGCAAGACAGCTCTGGGAAAAAAGCTGTTTCTCAGTCTGCTAGTCCTTGTCCGGAGGCATCTGAGGCGCCTGCCAGAAGGCAGGAGAGAAAACAGTCTGTGGGCGGGGTGAGAGGAGTCCTTAAGAATGCCGCGAGCTCGACGCAGACAGCGTTTCCTCTGGATGTCCTCAATGGCTGAAAGTGGAGTCCCTGTGATGCGCTGGGCGGTTTTCACCACCCGCTGCAGTGCCTTGCGCTCTGCAACAGAGCAGCTCCCATACCAGGCTGTGACACAGTTGGTTAGGATGCTCTCTACTGCGCAGCGGTAGAAGTTCACCAGGATAGCTGAAGACAGTTGGTTCTTCTTCAGGGTCCTCAGGAAGAAGAGGCGCTGGTGAGCCTTCTTGACCAGGCTGGAGGTGTTGGTGGTCCAGGACAGGTCCTCCGAAATATGGGTCCCCAGGAACTTAAAGCTGGGGACACGCTCAACAGCCATCCCGTTAATGTGGATGGGGTCATGTGTGCCTCCTCTCTCCTTCCTGAAGTCCACGTTGAGCTCCTTTGTCTTGGAAGTGTTAAGGAGCAGGTTGTTGTCTGAGCACCATGTGGCCAGGTGCTGGATCTCCTCCTTGTAGGCAGTCTCATCATTGTTGCTGATGAGACCAATCACTGTAGTATCGTCTGCAAACTTGATGATGGCATTAGATCCATTCACAGGCCTGCAGTCGAGTGTGAAGAGGGAGTAGAGAAAGGGGCTCAGTACACATCCCTGTGGAACGCCAGTGTTAAGTGTGATGGTGGTGTAGCAGATGTGGCCTGACCTAACAAGCTGAGGTCTGTTTGTCAGAAAGTCCATAATCCAGTTGCAAATGGAGGTGTTAATGCCCAGGTTCCCAAGTTTGGTGATTAACTTGGAAGGGACGACAGTATTGAATGCAGAGCTGAAGTCAACAAACAGCATTCGTGCATAAGTGTTTTTATTGTCCAAGTGTGTGAGTACAGAGTGCAGTGCTATGGAGACGGCATCCGCTGTGCTCCTATTGCTGCGGTAGGCAAACTGGTATGGGTCCAGTGTGGATGGAAGGGAGTCCTTTAGGTGAGCCAGGACCAGCCGCTCAAAGCACTTTATAACAATAGTTTTGAGTGCTACAGGTCGGTAGTCATTCAGGCACGTAGGGCTAGAGTGTTTCGGCACTGGAACAATGAAGGTGGATTTAAAGCATGCTGGCACAACTGCTTGGGCGAGGGACAGGTTGAAAATATCCATAAAGACCCCAGCGAGTTGCTCTGCACATGCCCTAAGTACACGACCGGGGATGCCGTCTGGTCCAGCAGCCTTCCTTGCGTTGATCTGGCTCAGTGCCGT
>NC_079913.1:15788370-15802749 GCF_024868665.1 Triplophysa rosa
ACGGAAACGCTAAATTTCTAATTAAAAACCCTTAATTCGCAAAAAGGTTTTTACGCTCACTTGAGGTGGTTTTTCATTTTTGCGAAAAAGGGTTAATGCGAATAATGGGAGATGGAAACGCATTTGCTGAATAAATTCCTCCAAAAAGTCACGTAACTGCACTATGAGACGGCCGGTGTAACCTGACTAACCAGAGTAATGATCTTGTTACACAGCATCAGAAATGTTGTGATGGTCATTCTTAAACGCCTGAGCAAAGTCGTCAAGTATTTCTGTAATTGCCTCTTAGAACTGTCACGACTGTGTTTCCCGAACAGCAGGCATCCACAAAAGCACCGCATTTATTGAGTTTCCTAATCGTCTGCTTGCGCAAGTATATTATTCTATATGAAAATCATTATATTCAGTGGCTTCTCTATTTTCTTACTGATATTTAGTGCCAGTTTATTAGGAAGTGACGGTTGAATAGTTGGATGGAAACGGTGCTTATTCGCAAATGTTTTATGCGATATTCCAATTTTGAGCATAAGCTAAATTCGCAACTTTGGATGGAAACCCAGCAATAGAGTTCATGTGTCTTATTCTCACATTTAAAAGTCTGATGTCAAGAGTCAATGATGGAGGAACTAGATCACATTAACTTCTGTCAAATCTTCTTACTTATGTGATGTTAAAATAATAATAATCTATCTGTCATTAAGAGATAAATATTAAACTGTTTGAATATATTTTGATGTATTAATATGAATGATGTCATCTGTTGTTTCAGGTGTGAGTGGAGCAGAAGTGACTGATGTGTTCATCAGTTCTGGTGAAAGTGTGTCTCTGTCCTGTCATGATGCTCTTCATCAATGCTCCTCAACTACATGGATCTACAATAATTATACATCATCATCTGCAGTAGAAGTGTTTGCTGGAGGAATAAACAAGAATAACACAGAGAGATCTGAGAGACTGAGTCTGACATCTGACTGCTCTCTCAACATCTATAACACAACACAACATGATGGTGGAGTTTACACCTGCAGACAATATGTGAATGGACATCATCTTGGACCTGATTCACAGGTTTATCTACATGTTCTTCATGGTCAGTGTTTCTCTTCCTTCATATGAACACATGTTGAACTCAAGATCACAGTTCTCTTCATCTCTTGTGTTTTCACTTTAAACTCGTGAGTACTGAGAGTGATTTGTGTTTCAGTGTCTTCATCATCATCATCATCATCATCACAGACTGAGATAAGAGCAAACACATC
This sequence comes from Triplophysa rosa, assembly GCF_024868665.1. Classification (NCBI taxonomy): domain Eukaryota; kingdom Metazoa; phylum Chordata; class Actinopteri; order Cypriniformes; family Nemacheilidae; genus Triplophysa; species Triplophysa rosa. The sequence goes on from NC_079913.1 coordinate 15,789,630, forward strand.
TGTCACTCTCTCCTGTCAGCTGTTTTCATATGACTGTGATTATGTGTTGAGTTATGATGGATTTCAGCTGGTGTGGATGAATCAGACTGATGTTGATCTACAGACAGACTCCAGATATCAGATTAGATCAGATGAACATGATTGTCTCATCTCTCTGACTACAACACTGGTGAATGAAGACGACAACACAGAGTTGAGATGTGTGCTCAAACACAAGAATGACATCAAGACCTCAGTCACATATACTGTCAGATTTACAGGTAAGACATNTGCATGCCCGTTGCACACGGCACCCCAACCCTGCAGGGAAGCGTCTGTCGTCACCACGACGTGCATCGACCTGCCCGAGAGGGACTCCCGTCTGTAGAAAGGTCATTGAAGACCAAGGGGTTAGGGTGCGTCGGCAGAGAGGTGTAATCACCATCCGCCTGCTGCCGGTGTGCCACGCTCTCCAGGGAACTCGACTCTGTAGCCAGTGTTGGAGCGGTCTCATGTGCATCAACCCGAGGGGTATCACCACCGTCGAGGATGCCATGTGCCCAGGAGCCTCTGAAATTGTTTCAGGGGGCCCGCTGACTGCTTGACTGCCAGCTCGTAAAGCCGCAACAAAACAAGGAGGTGAGCACGCGTTCACATTTTTTTAAACCCATTTCTGGGACAATTTATTAAAAACCACTCATCTTTATATTACTGTTGACAGTGTAAATGAATAATGTAATGTGGTGCGTGTAGTGAGAATGGGATTCAGTTAGAAAAATCAGTGTAGTAAAATGTAAGTGTTGAAGTGTAATGTGTAGCGGCTAGTCGCCAAACGTCATGTCACGTGCAGAAACACAAAGAGAACGTAATGTAAACTTGTGCAAGATGTTGCCACTCGATGGAATTCTGTCTATATGATGTTCGATCGCCTGTTAGAGCAAAGAGGGCCAGTTTCAGCTGTGCTGACGGATTCCAGTGTGCGCAAAGATCCGACCGTGATCTAGAGCTCACAACATCCCAGTGGAGAATGGCAGAAGGGGATCCACAGCATCCTATCTACCTCCAGACCATCAGAACAAATTTTCTCCATGGCTGGATTTATAATCAGTAAAACCAGGAGCGCACTTCTGCCGGCCAACGTTAACAAGCTGGTTTTCCTTGAACACAATTTGAAAAGGCTCAAACGGACACAGACAGAGTGAAAGATCGATTTATTTCGATCAGGTAGGGAAGTGATTTCAAAACATTTCAGGCGGTTCTAATTTGATTTTTGGATGCTGTGAACATGTTTATCTAAAAAGACACTCCAGTTTAATGTTTATTGTTGTCTTTGCAGTTATAAAGACAGAGTTGACAATTCTGGATATACTTTCGTAATACATTTTCGTAATTTTTATTTAATTTATTAATCACTCGGTGTTATTTAATTTAACTATTTATTTTGTGGCCTGTGTTTTGAATATATGTTCCCTTGCATTTTATATTCACCTTGTGACTTATTTCATTTTTCTTTTAATTGTATTTATTAGAAAGGTATATTCTGCTTTCATTTAATTCTGTAAATTCATTTTTGATTGTTTTTGGTGTGTCAGTGTTGCGCTGTCCTTGTATGGTCAGCACATCGGCTTGCTCGCACAGGCCGCTTTAGCCAAGAACTTACTTTGATTTGCCAACATGTGAAACGCAAATCCTTTTTGAAGTTATTTATTTGATACTTTTTAGGTTTGTTGATCCAAAATTTAGTTCTAGCCTATATCTTTGTGTGGTGTTGTTTTGTACATCGTGGCTTTAAAATGTTATGAGGAATCGTTTAACGAATGTTTATCCGCATTGCATTTATCCGTATATTGCATTTCATTTAAGTTTAAAGAAATGGTTTTCAGTTTTGTCTATCACTTCACAGGCAGTTTCGATCGCGTTTCAAACCTGTGTAAAATACTTTGTTCTGCTTAACGCAAAGAAAGAATTTGGAAGAATGTGTGTAACCAAGCAAAAGACTACTATAGTCAACGGTGACACAGACATTTTTACTTTCCCACATTCTTCAAAATATCTTATTTTGTGTTCAAATGAAAAAATACAGGTTTAGAGCAATTTTAAGGTGAGTAAATGTTGACAGATGTTTCATTTGGGGATGAACTATCACGTTAACAGTTAAAAGAAGATATTATGGGCAGTCGTGGGCTAATGGTTAGAGAGTCGGACTCGTGACCAGAAGGTTGCCGGTTGGATCCTCAGGGCCGGCGGGTAACAACTGAGGTGCCCTTGAGCAAGGCTCCTGACCCCTACTTGCTCCCCGGGCGCTGCAGTGATAGCTGCCCACTGCTCCAGGTGTAAGTGTGGTCACCACTTGTGCGTGTGTTCACTACTCTCTGGATGGGTTAAAAGCACATTTCGGGTATGGGTCACCATACTTGACAAATAGGTCACCTTCAGTTTAAAACAGGCGTGACAATAAGCATCGTTTCAAAGCATTACGCACATATGTATAAAATCTGATCAAATAAAGCTCGCTGTAATTTAGTCATAAAGAGAGGATTTTATTCCAAAACTGCTGACATCACTGTGTCTTCTGCATGAGCGTTCTGAGTCCTTCTTCTGTTTTCTGAGAAAATAAAAGACAATAAAAGTGATGAAGTTCTGGTGTTTGTTTTCTGGATTGTTACAGGTGAATGATGATGATGATGATGATGATGAAGACTCACCAGCTCTTCGTGCACAGATGATCTGAAGAAGAATGACAGTAGGAGCAGCAAACACTGACACCTCAACGATCACTAGAATCACTAGAAGACACAAGAACACCATTAAATCATCAAACTCTCAAACACTACACATGAGAAACAAACACAAGATGAGCTCAGTGAGAGTTTCAGTGATGGACTTATGTAGCAGGACACATGGATCACAATGTTGTACTGTAAGAACACTTCATACCTCTTATGAATGACACAGCAATCTCACTGCAGTTTACACTCTCCGATCTGTTTGATGTGGATGTTTTCTCGGGGTTTGTGGTGGTCACTAGAATCTTGTTTGAATCTGTAGAAGATGATGAATGTTCAGATACATCAAACTGTAGAATATCACAATCATATGTCATGTATATGTCATTTCTTCATCATCAGTACAGAGTTGAATGACTGAAGTCACTTTGAGTTCAGGACACTTCTGTCAGAGCGATGTCTTACCTGTAAATCTGACCGTATGTGTGACTGAGGTCTTGATGTCATTCTTGTGTTTGAGCACACATCTCAACTCTGTGTTGTTGTCTTCATTCACCAGTGTTGTAGTCAGAGAGATGAGACAATCATGTTCATCTGATCTAATCTGATATCTGGAGTCTGTCTGTAGATCAACATCAGCCTGATTCATCCACACCAGCTGAAATCCATCAACACGGAGCAAATAATCACAGTCATGTGACCACAGCTGACAGGAGAGAGTGACAGATGTGTTTGCTCTTATCTCAGTCTGTGATGATGATGATGATGATGATGAAGACACTGAAACACAAATCACACTCTCAGTACTCACGAGTTTAAAGTGAAAACACAAGAGATGAAGAGAACTGTGATCTTGAGTTAAACATGTGTTCATATGAAGGAAGAGAAACACTGACCATGAAGAACATGGAGATAAACCTGTGACTCAGGTCCATGATGAAGTCCATTCACATATTGTCTGCAGGTGTAAACTCCACGATCATGTTGTGTTGTGTTATAGATGTTGAGAGAGCACTCAGATGTCAGACTCAGTCTCTCAGATCTCTCTGTGTTATTCTTGTTTATTCCTCCAAAAAACACTTCTACTGCAGATGATGATGTATAATTATTGTAGATCCATGTAGTTGAGGAGCATTGATGAAGAGCATCATTACAGGGCAGAGACACACTTTCACCAGAACTGATGAACACACGAGTCACTTCTGCTCCACTCACACCTGAAACACCAGATGACATCATTCATATTAATACATCACAATATATTCAAACAGTTCAATATTTATCTCTTAATGACAGATAGAGTTTTATTATTTTAACATCACATAAGTCAGAAGATTTGACAGAAGTTAATGTGATCTAGTTCCTCCATCATTGACTCTTGACATCAGACTTTTGAATGTGAGAATAAGACACATGAACTCTATGATAAATGTGACATGAGATGAATCTGAACATGTTTCTCAGAATGAGAGTAATGTAATGAAATCTGATGAAAGAAATGTCTTGTGTAGTTTACCTGTGAATAGTGAAGAGAGAAGGATCAGTGCCAGCAGACAGATATCACTCTTCTCAGTCATGTTGTGCTTCTCTCGCTGATTCTCTTCTCATCATCTACTTATAGTTCTTCTTCACATCATTAGTAACTCTTCCTGTGGTTTCTCATTTCCTCTTTTCTCATCGACTGAGTCATGATACTATAATAGACTATAACATATTCTGTTGTTTAGTCCTGATATTTGTAAATGACTTCTGTTGACTTAAAATAATTGGACACAGTGCTCAGTTATGGCTTTTGTTGTCAGAGACGTTAACAGGGTGAAAAAAGGTTTTCTCCAAATTCATTCAACACAAGACTTTCCCTGCATGAGCAGAGCAGACGCCCAGCCTTCATTAGAGATGATCACTCCTCCATTCTTCTTCTGTCTGCAGACAAACAAAAGCAGAACATGAGTGAGGCCATCTTCACACTTCTTCCAAATCACAGATCGGCAGATTACCCCATGTAAACCCCATGTATTGGTTTATAAACCAATACATTATGCCTGTGTTTTTTTTGGTTCCTTACAAACCAACACAAACATGCACAATAAAAACACAAATACAGATGCAATTACATATATTTATTCAAGAATATTATTTGTTCTGCTGTGCTGGGGCTTAAGCCCCCTTTTTTTTGACAAATCACATCCCCAGCTTTAGAAAATATAAGCTCACACGGAACAGATGTGGCTGTGATGGCTAGCTATTTGCTAGCTAAACCATGTAGATGGGTGTACTCTTTATGGGCCTGCCAGTATTTGAGAGGGTCCTCACTTCGGGGGAGGTATGCGTCATCCATGTATCTCTTAACCTCGATGGTGGCATCAGCATTAACGCTATGATGCTGTTGCGTCTCACTGACCCGGCTATCCAGAAGCTCCCACGGGTCCTCTGAGGAAGGTGGATTCTGAGATGCAGATGCCTGAGATGTTGATGCTTCTGCTTGTCAAGCATGCTCCCTGGCTAGCCGGATTATTGAAGCCCATTCACCCGTCAACAGCCTTTCAGCTTCACGGGCATGATCCTGGTTGCCAAACCCAAGAGTCTTAAATCTGGGATCTAACAATGTGGCCATTGCAAGCACATGGATTGACTCAACATTACTGCACCGCTTGTTGAGGCACTGCTGAAGAAACTAATGGATGCTAAAATGCTCAGTGTTCTTAAATAGTGTCGTCTATTACAACACATAAAAAAAGGAATAGAATATGAAAATCTAAACTATTGCTCATTTGTTGAAGGAAATAGATAGTCTTTATTGTCCCAAAGGGAATTTCTTTATTATTAATATGTATTTGACCCTCTCCCCAGATGGGGCAGACTGGTGCTCTGTTGTTTGAGGATCGTTGCCCAGAGCGTTTGGATGTTTGGAGCGTAAGTGACGAAGCATTGAGGACGTATTATTGGATTAAGACAAAGTTTGCTCGCATATCAGACATGACACTTTATTAGCAGTGTCGAGAGTCGCTTTGTACACAATTAAAGAAAATAGAATAATATTAGCAGTTGTGCAAACAACTCAATTAACAAAGTACTTGTTTAAAAGTAGTAAAACACACAAAGTTTTGTCAGTGTACTGTTTTAATACTGTTGCTTTTTCATTTTACCAATTTAGAAATTCAGCCATTTTAATTTAAAGGTGTGATGAACTGGGCTTGTTTATTGTTTTATACTGTGACGTTCGCATGTTTTTTACATCCAAAAACATCAATAAGTAATAGGCTATTTTCTACCCAGGTTTTGAGGCCGGCTCTGCAAACGCTCAGTTTTAATGGGCGTGCCGCATTGAAGACTTTATAAGTAAACGCCCACTGCTTTGATTGGTTACAGTTTGCGTAGTTGGAGCCTTCTGTGAATTTGGTTGGAGACGTAACGTTAGGTCACACATTAGCACCATTAACAGTTTTCACACGGCATTAGTATTATCTGGAGACCTCTTGTGATTTATAAATGACCTCCTCACATCTGTATTTCATGTGATGCATTTGCACGGGATGATTTTACTCAAATTTACTGACTTATTTCCCGGATGTGATGGCAAGGCTTTAGTTTGTATAGCCTATAGTTGTTTTGCGTTTCATGATATATGACCGTACCTGTCAGCATTTCAGACCCGTGATCCCAAACCGGACAAAAGATCACCGCGATCGCGGGTCTTAAATGTTACGAGAGTTTCCATGATAAATAAACAAACGGGAGACTCCTGGTAACTTATGGATACCCAGATAGCAAATATTTGCGGCCCAAATCTGGCCCACACCTTACTCCCCATACCAACTCATCTGGCCCACATACCGCATGGAATGATGGCACTTGGGTGGACCGCTCCTGTTTGCCAGGTTTGGGCCACAAGCAAGCCAAAGCAATGCCGCATGTCAGCTTTCATACACAATAACTCTTTATTTGTGTTAAACACATAACATAAGCTATCTCTTCTCTTTGCGTTATATCTGTTTTCAACTTGGCGAGCAAAGATCCCGCGACATCAGAAGGATCATCATCAGGCCCAGGCCCGGTTCTACGAGGGTGCTTGAGGGTGCTAAGGAAAAGCACCCTCAGATCAAATTATTAATAGCGTATACGAATAGCGTATTTTTAATAATGTAAACTAGCCAATAAAAGCAGATGCACACATAAACAAACAACTTAGTTCATTAATACATGAACACAACCTTTGAAAAAACTCTTAATTTCATTATGTCTGTATTATAATGGCGATTTATTTGATTCATGTCTTCAGCGAGCGTGAAGCGCATGTGAGCCTGTCTCTTTGATTCTTCTCTGCCTGTTTGTAGTGTTCCACTCTGGAAGTCAACTCTACTAGCTGACTGGTAAAAAAGGTGCTGCGTCCGCTGTGAGTGAGCTATACACCATTGTTTACATGGTTTGAAATTCAATTGTTTTTGTTCGATCTCATCCCTAACGGGTGTATGGATTACGTTTTACTACAGTAACCATCGTTTAACTATGGCTTTTACATTAATTTTCGTAAGGGAGGTGATCTATTTCTTGATAATGTTCCATTGTTTACATTTTTTATGAATTTTACAGATTTTGTTCTTATTACTAAATCTAGGTGACACACACACACACATATATATATATATATAGATAGATAATACCATGTTTGGTTTGGTGGTAATTTTTTTTTATATAGTATTATATAGAATATAGTTTTATTTCCTGTTTATGATTGCAGGCTATTTACAACATAACATGTTTAGATATTAGTGAGCACCTTCACTATGTTCAAAAGCACCCTCAGTGATTTGGTTCTGGAACCGTAACGGATGCATTAAGCGCATCATTCTGTGTCCAGGATGCGCATGCGCGAGTCTGTTCCACTCTGCATTAGAGACTTTTATACGGTGATAGTTTAGTAGTATTTTACTCAAGTACATTTTTTAAGTATCTGTACTTTATGAGACTACACTGTAAAGCAATCATACTCCAGTACAATTTATAAATACATTTGTATATGTTTTTACCTTTAATACAGTACTTAATTACATTTTTAAAAATCCTACTTTTAAAAGTAAAAATACTTGAGTACATTCAAATCTACCACTTTCTTTTACTTAAGGATTAAAAGGTTAAAAACAACATTTATTTATGAAATGTAGTGGAGTGAAAAGTATGATGTGCTTTATAATGTAGGGAAGCATTTTTCGTCCAAAGTAAAAACACTGATAAAGTGCAGATATTTTAAAATGTACTTGAAAGTAAAAATGCTTAAGTACTATCCACCGCTGGTAATAAAAGATCAAAATATATGCAATTCTACGTTGATCAAGAAAAACAGTGCTAGTATCGGACCAGGATCGGTATCGGCCAATACTCAGAATTCAGGTATCGGATCGGCAAAGGAAAAAGTGGTATCGGTGCATCCCTAGAAAAATCCTGGAATGTTTTCATCAAAAACCTTAATTCCGTTTCGACTAAAGAAACAAATACATAAACATCTTGGATGACAATGGTTGGAGTAAATTATCATGAAAATTTATTTCGAAAATGAACTACTCCTTTAAGGCTATGGATGACTCTTCTAGAAGAAAAACACAAAATTATACTTTAATCTGCATTTATGTGTACGCACATTCTTCGTGTTTATATATTTATATAAGATATTTATCTTTTTTTGTATTTAAAACTCCTTAGACGTCAATGACCCATACACGTATACTGTGACTACCTCTTCGGCCCCTTTTATAGCTTGGTTCTTTATTAAAATACACTTATATTTTGTTTTGGCAGCAAAATGATTCCTCGGTGCTATGCATACAACCATCTTTTCAGAACACAAAGATTTTTTACTGAGTATATGTTGTGTAACTGTACAAATTTACAATTTTATTTACAAGTGAAATATTGTTTGCCAGAGAAAATAAAACACAGATTGATCGAGTTGAAGCGGTTGATACAGAACAAACTGAAGTCAGAGCTCCTCGACAAACTATAACAGATGCAAATGTGCTCCAGTTATCACAAACGATACAAACACATTAATGGTCAGAAGTCTTTTGGTGTTTGGCTGTTGAGATGCTCCTGCCAGGAAAGCCGTCCCGCAGGTGAAGTAAAATAATTCCGTAGCACATTTCTTTGTTCTTTAGCGCTGAAACAGGGATTGCGGATGTTCCCGCTGTTCAGCGGCTTGAAGACTCCCGTCCCGTATCTACGCCAGGCTCCCTTGACGACCGTGTGGTCGGAATCTTCCCAGTCTGTAAATTCTGCCGGCGTGTACGCGTCCGACCGGCGCTCCAGGAGAAAATTGTGCACGCAAAGTGCGGCCATGGTGATCTTGACCACCTTCTCTGGTTCTAGACAGATGGTGGATCTGAACACCCGGAATCTGTTGGCAAGGATGCCAAAAGCGTTCTGGACTACGCTCCGTGCCCGAGAGACGCGGTCGTTAAAAACCCTCCGGCCGTGATCCATGTCCTTCTGCGGATACGGTCTCATTAGATCACACCTCAGTGGATACGACGCATCCCCCACGAACACATAAGGCATCGCTTTATTGGTTTCAGGCAAGGGTTCGGGAGGAGGGAGGCGAAGAAGGTTCTGGTCCATGGCTCTACACAGATCTGACTGAACGAACACTCCGGCGTCAGACTCGCTGGCCCGACTGCCCACATCTGCATAAATAAACTTCAAGTCTGCATCCACGGCGGCCGACATCATGATGAAGTTTTGAGACGGACAAGCGTTTTTGGCAGAAGCCTGGATGTGAATGTGCTTGGCATCCAGCGCACCGACGCAATGTGGAAACTGCCATCTCTCCTCGAAACGCTTGGCGATCCGGCGCCAGTCGTCCTCAGTGTCCGGTGTCTGAGAAAGAGACAACAGAGTAACACTGGGTGCTAAGGCAAGGGATTCAAATGATGTAGACGTGACGGACAGCAGGAGGAACGAGAACAACGCTGTCGTGTTTTAATACACTTCACTTGTGTATATGTTCAAGGGACAGATTTGTTTCATCGTTTACTCGTCTTCTTTTGTGTTCTGAAGAAAGTCATACAGGTTTGACATGACAAGAGGATATTTCGAAGAACGTTATAACCAAACAACACTGAACCCCATTGACTTCTATTGTAGGAACACAAAACCACTGAGACATTTCTCAAAATATCTTCTGTTGTGTCCCACTGAAGAAAGACGCAGCGTGAGAGGGGATAAACGATCATATGACAACAACATATGAATGATGTAAATCATTCTTCATTTTAGGGTGAAATGTCCTTTTAAATCTTGAGATATTTTGTGTGGGGAGTTTGTTGGCGTGGTACGTTATTAAACATGCGTTTTCTACATTTGTGCTAAATGTTTGACCTTTAGAACGTTGTCTTTCATGACCTGATGCAGGGCAGCACATGTCTCCAGTACAATGATGGAAACAGTGGAGCCTCCAACGGGATACTGGAGACTGAGGGATCTGAACGTTTGCCCTATCGTGAATAAATCACATTCATCATCATTTAAAGCATTTGATTAACTTACAGCAGTTAAGCAGCAGTATATACACCGACCTGTGATGAGAAAGCGCAGAGTTAAAGACAGACGCTCTCGTGCCGTTATCGCGCGCCTCATCTTCGTGTCCCGTTTCGTGATGAGAGGACTCACCAGTTGCAGCAGATCATCAAACTCCCCAGCCGTCATAAACCAACTGTTCTCGTGAACCTTTAACAACAGAAAAGCTATTGAACTAAACAAACAACACGTGATCGCGTGCGCGTAACGTTAAGTGTTCCGTCGTTTCGTCACCTCAATCTCTTTTTGCAGAACACACAGCTCCTGCTCTCCGTGTCTCCAGTGTTTCTGCCACAGTCTCTTTTTTCGCGTCTTTCGTTTTTCTGACAAGAACAGCGCACAAATCACTCGAAGAGCGTTCACATCCATCCCAGACAACATCTCGCTCTCACTGACACGTCTCGCGGGAGGTTTCATGTGGGGAACCTCCGCCTGCCAGTCAAAAGAACCAATCATTAACCGTTAAAGACTGTAGGGGAGGGACTTTGTACAGTGCGAGGTGACGCTTCGCACTTGCGCATGCGTAGTAGTTGCAGCACGGAGCAACCGTCCTAAAGTATTTTTTTCTTTTAAGCACAATTGAAGCTCACAAAATAATTTGCTGTCCGGTTGAATTTTTAGTCGGAAATATTATGACGTGCAATTTTAATTAAAAAAAAGTTGCGTGGGTGTTTTGAATCGCAACGTATGTCACTCGTGACCAATCAGAGGAGACGTTCTGACGCCTTGCCCCGCCTCCTTCAACATGGATTCGCTTCCTTCGGTTCCTTTTCTGAGCTCGTTCACAGAGTGAGTGAGTGCGCGTTCGCGTTAAACCCGCCAGAATGAACGCCTGCACACATCATTTAGTGACACGCAGCGGCGAGCAGATTATCAACAGATGGAATTTCGACTTTTACGTGTTAACAGCATTCGACGCGTTCAGAAACGGAGATTTTACCGCCTTCACGGAGTTCACCAACATTATTGAGAGTAAGCAGCGCGAGCACCCACTCTGTTTACGTGAGCATGCGTTAGCTTTAGCACGTAGCTCAACTTAGAAACTAAAGTAATAACAGTGTAAACGATCATTGTTAGAAGAAATAAAGTGATACAAACGCATAAATAACACCGTTACAAATGTCAACGTAGTTGTATGAAGTGATCGAAACGACGTTGACGTCGCGTCCCCCTGATGAAAATTACGTAACGTTAAGTTTTATTATAGTTGAAGTCTAGTGTCCACAGGTTGTTTTGAGTTTGTATGACTATAGTTTTACTACAAACACAATGGTTAAACTAAAGTTAAATTGCCCTGCAAGGTGTTGAGGAATGTTTCATGATGTCACTCACGATTGACAGGTTTGGTGGTCAGACCCATTGATGGACGCAGTGACATCATTATCAAACTTCGCTTTATGCAGTTTCTGTCCAGGATCAACAATGGAGATCGGTTAGGTGAGTCAGTGTGTGTTTGTGTTCACGTGAGTGTGTGTTTGTGAGGATGATGATGATGATGTGTTCTGATGTAGATATCACGTTTGAAGACCCGTTGACACCTCTGGAATCTGCTCTCAATGTGCTGAAGTCCATCTGCAGTGACATGAACGTCCCTCACGGAGACCACCAGCGCGTGCACAACTGCATCAAAGAGATGGTGAGAGACTTCAAAACAGGGCTCTCTTTTCAGTTTTTTATATTTTTCACATCTGTAATTAGTCTGAAAGATGTTTGTTTAGCACAAAGCTAAGCACAATACATTTGTTCAACTCACTTTATTATGTTTATTTGTGTTGTGTGATTTTGTTTTAAATCTGCAGCTCATAATAGTTTGCATCAGGGCTGGAGAGTTTGAGAGAGCAGAGCAGATGTTACACAAACACTTTCCTAAAGGAATGGATTCAGCTGGAAAGGTGAGCTCAAGTACAGACGCGTACACCACTGTTTCTCCTTCAACCAATGGTTGACGTGGTATCTGATGTGCTGTTGTTTACTGCGTTTGTTAGAAGAAGCTGTACACGAATCTGATCAGAAACAGACGTCGCTCTCACTCGGCGCTGCAGGTGAACTCGTACAATGACTTTAAACAGGACATGCTGGACTTCATCGACAGTCTCTACAGCCTTCCAGAGCCGTTCCTCCTCAAGGTCTGACATGAACCTCCTCGTTCTGTACATGTTCCTCAACTCCTCGAGACATCACTTTAAAGAATCATGCATGAATTACGATAGATTCGTTCACATTAGCAAATTAGTTTTGTTTCGTAAGTTCATCGTATTCTGATCATTGTTTGTAACACGTGTATAACATCAGTTTGGTTTTGTGTTGAAGATGTTGATGAGTCCAGACAGTCGGAGACAGAGTGAAGAATCTCCTCAGATCAGCACATCCCCAAAGAAGCGCAGCACAGCGGACTACACGTGTGCCACATCATCCCCACGCCGGTAATCTCCACGCGCTTTCTGCCATCACTGTCATGACCGTCACGTGATCTCTGAGATAAACTCAAACAGGTTTCTGCTGTTTCAGTTCGGCGTCTCCTCCGGCAGCCCTGGCACAAGTGAGTTTGGAGAATCTGCGTCTGGTTTACGGTAAACTCAGCGAGATGTACGGGGTGAGCACACCCTTCTCACAGCTTCAGCGGGACGTGGAGAACGAGGCCCTGATGGAGAACAGGACACAATCTGACGCCGAGCTTCATCTGGCGCTGTCAGAGACGCCGCTCGAGAAAATCGGAACACAGCGAGACTCCGAGGAGGAGGTGAGGGGCACGGGCGTCCACCCAGAGCTCCATGATTCTAACAGGATGAAGGAGACAGATGTTCAGGAGCTTCAGAATGACACGCAGCGGGACTCTGTGGAGCAGGTCA